>NC_044573.1:102619545-102709545 GCF_901933205.1 Camarhynchus parvulus | reverse complement strand
ATCTCCAGATTAAAGTACAGTTTTTTCTGGCCTACATGTTCACACTACTTGCAACATCCTCCTTGATCTTAGAAAATGCAAAGTGAAGCTAATTCAAATTTATGCTCAGAACAAGGGCAACATTTTAGTCATGTTGCTTTTCAGTCTGTTCTGCTGCCACAAAAACAAAATCAAAGGTCAAAGAACACATAGAAAGAATTCTGCTCTTTTTGACTTCCCTCTCCAGACCTCCTGGAAGTCACAGTATCTTCTTGTGATACACATTAGGCACAATGTGGGAAACGGGACAATACTGGCTAATGAAGAACATGGTGGTAGACCAGAAAAAAAATAAAACAACTTATCACACATCCATTTGCCCTTTTCAATGTGGCCCTGAAATTCCTCAATGAACTTTGCAAATTTATTCAGTGTTACATCAAGTAATTAAAATACCCTTTCTTCCAAATTTTCCTCGCAGTGCCAGATTTCAATCCAGATCTGTCCTCCTGTTATTTACCTCTACCACATGACTGTTCTAACAGCAGCTTTGTCCTTAGCAAATCTTTTTTCTGTATTTATAGATGAATAAAACTAAATGCTGCAAAATACTGAAATAATTCCAGGCAAAAATTTTTATGCATGAGATATACTTTGATATATATAAGATATACCTTTTATACTATGCTTTAATCTGAGTCAATCTGATTGCAAGTAGATTTTGATGCTGTTTCACTTCTTGCTGACATGGACCATTATTTGTAATTTTTGCAAAAAATTATGCTAAATAATTACAAAATTTTCAAAGTAGCAGAATTTTGCTGAATTTAATGCCTCTCATGTTCTTAAGATTCTCTCGCCCATGGTATAAAGACACTATTCTTTTGTAGTATCTGGTTTCAGAGAATAGAAGATTCTAATACTTTATTACTTCACAGTTCTTTGATACTTTCACTGTACTGTTGAACCAATCATATTCACCACCAGTATTCATTTTATATGAAAAACTGAAATGTCCCATGAGTAAGTTCTGAGATCTTTTATGTGGTTACTGTTGCTAAGGAAACCACATCCTTGATATCCATGTGTCCAACATGTCAGTCTCATTTTGCATCTAGCTATCCATGAGCCAACACTGCAGCATGGAGTAAAGAAAAAAGAGAAGTGAAAAATAAGACAAGCTAAATAATGTTTCCTATCAAAGTATATTTGCATACCTGTTGGAGTTAATTCTGGCTTCTTCTATGTTACACCTGCCTTGTTTTTTTGATACATAATAGTTGCTTGCAATGGACTGAAAAACAGCCTGTAAAGGTGCAGTAATGGTTCCTCTCCAGGTAGCAAACTATCATCTGTGCCAATCATCATCAGGCAGGAAGATGGTCCTTTCCCAGAGTTCCAAAGAGGAGGATCAAGTTCAAATAACCATTCTTGAAAACACATTTCACAATGTGTAAAACATTCCACAGCACCTAAAATATGTTACTGGCAGTAAACCCAAAAAACAATGTTTTCTTTAATTTTAAATTTAAAATTAACCTAAACTATTTTGTTATTATTTTTGAATTAATGTATGTACTCACTTATCATCATATTTGCCTAACTTATAATGCAGTATACTTAATTTAAATATACCACAGAAACTTTTTTTATTTGGAAGTCTGAAAGTATTGTTCTCATGACAGTCTAAGTGCTTTGGAAGCATGAGACCATTTTCTCAGTTTCTAAGAGGATCAAAATGCAGATTTTTGTGTACTTTGCTCCTTGAAATTCAAAGAACACTGGGTGACTACTAGACATTTATATCTTCAAAAATCTCCTTTTTTTTTTCTGATGTACTGACCAACGTGTCAAAGCACTGTGTCACAGACAGCAGAACGAGCTCTACAAAAGCAGCTGTATCTACATGCACAGTGAAGTGCTCTGAAGAATACAACAGAGATATGCCTGCCTATCCTGCCCCTAGCCTTGGCACGATTCCTCTCTGAAGTGTCATTATTAAAAAAAATAAAATTATATAGGTAATATAATAAGTTTTAGCCTGTATTATACACCTTCTATTATTATTCTATGTTGTTCGGCTCTTTAGGCTGAAGTATTGAATAAGATCTGTGTTATGCCACTTTTCAGTGGGATTGTTAACATGGGTACATTCTTCAAAGGCATCCTCATTTAGGGTCATAAAACCACAGGGAAATTTATTTTGGAAGAGTCCTCAGAAGACTTCTAACTCAACCTTCAGCTCACAGCAGGGCGAGCTCTGATGTCCAGCTTAAGGCGGCTTTAGGCTGGCTGTGTCTCACCATGTCATAAAAACCTCCAAGGGTGGAGCTTGGAGGCTGCTCTCCAGGCAGCCTCTTTTATTACTTTGCTGCCTTAATGGTGAAAATGCTTTTCCTTATTTCCTCTTGTATTTCTTTGGACCTCTGCCTCTTATCTTCCAGCCAGAGTGCTGCTGTGAAGGACCTGGCTCACTCTTCTGTATCCCCCTCCATGGGAACACCAGGGGCTGCTGGTCAGGCTGCTGAAGTCACCTGTTCTCCACTCTGGACAAGCTCCCTCAGGCATTTTGCATGGGGCAAGTGCTCAAGAACCTTGACATCTTTCCTGCACTCTGGGACCCAAAACTGCACACACTACTCTAAATTGCTGATGTATTTTTAAGTAGTTACTTATACCTTGAGATTAAGATTTTTTTTTGGTTTTAAATCACAATAAAATTTCTAGCTCATTCTTTCACTCTTTTGTCATGCTACAAGTCTACCTAAACATTAATTTTGGGATCAGAAAAATATTATTTTCAATTACTGCTGGCTGGTCTGAAGTGGCATGGAAAAAGAAAGTCTGGAATCCATGCATGGTAACCCTCTTCTGTGAGGAGTTGGCACAAGAATGCAAATTTAATCTGAAAGTTAAAGGGGTAGCTCACAGAGACTGATCACAGATCTACCAAGGTAGGAACTTCCAACTTGGCACTGGACTCCAAACTGATACCTGGCATTCTGCCATTAGCTGTAGCTTATTATGCCCTTCCTTCAATAGTAAACTAATGAAATTAAGGCCCATCAATTAAATTTCTCTCTGTGGCTCTTGTTAATTTATCTGCATATCCGGTTCAACTCTTTCCTAGGATATTTGGTTAGCCTGAGTGCTAGCAGGCACTGAAGCCAAAAACATTAAGCATGAATGTTATGCATGTAAACAAATATAAAAAAAAAAAAAGAAGAAAGAAAGCAACAATAAGTAAAATAACAGCACAGACTGAATGTGCTAATGTCAATTAATTGGCATGATGTCAGATGAAGCAAACATGGAAATAATATGATTCTAAAGGAAAGATGCATAGATATTAATTTTTTTAATTTTGAGGGCTTCTTTTTTTTCCTTCTTATAACATTTTAGGTCGTGTAGTGCTGAAACAAGTAGTGTTGGTAGTGGTTTATAGTAGCGTAGTCTTGGTTTGGTTGAATGCAGTAATCCCTAGGTTCCTGTGTAAGGTGATTGCCTAACACACCCCTCCTAAAAGTTTGAGGAGTTTATAAAACATCTAATTGGTTAATATCTATCCATACTTCAAGAACATACACTTATAAGAGGCACTGTTAAAACATAGTTTCTTTCCCTGGCTGCACAACATGATGCACAATGGTGTTTTACTATGTCATTAGGACTCCTGGGCATTATGATATTATAAATTATAAACCACAAGACAAAGGACTTTAATGCTACATTTTGCATAATCTTAGTTAAATGGACATGTATTGAAATAGCTTTTAATTTTACAAGCAGAGCCTTTGTTGGCATGATCTTTATTGTACAAATCATTTAGTTATGAAATCTTTCAGTAAACTTGTTGGTTTGGGTTTTTTTTCTCTGTCAGCACCTCCAGAAAGCACCCTTTTCCCAAGATTTTTTGAAAACCTGTTTTCTCTTTTGAGCCTGTTTTTATGTGAAAACCTTTTCCATCGTACTTATGCAGGGGTTATATCAGAAGCCAAAGATATCAGCATATTCCTAGAGATTAGTACAACTTTCAGACTGAAGTATATGCAGATGCTTAGCCCCAGGTTCCTTCCAGGTTTTGCATCACTAAAAAAGATTGTACAAAAAGAACTGTTGAACAAGGAGTGAAGAATGGTCTTTAGTGTCAGAGAAACGTTAATATATGGCCAAATGGTCAAAATATGGGTTGTGTTGCAGTAGCAGGAAAGTTGTTTTCCATTACACACACAAAAAGGTTTGGAAGATAAATACATCTATTTTTAGAGTCTTGGAAACTGTGTACTAAGACTAAATTATTTCTCTTTTTTTGAGTTTGCCTTGAAAAGCTGGATGAACAAGAAGATGTCTTGCCCTACATGTAAGATGCTGGATAAAGTTCTTTACAGAAAAAGTGACAAGATATGGCAAACAGACAAGTAATAACTCAATGCTTTCATCTTGGCTGATGTTATTTGAATAGGCTCCTACCTCACTGGAGGTTTCATTTTGAATATGAGACTTGGATAAAGCATTTCAACAACATGTAGTTATAAACACCACATTTTCTTTCAAATTTTATGTTAAAACTACTGATTTCTTTTGCTTCTCAGAGTAATAATAAAATAATCATAGACCTTGCACCATTAGGTAAATCCTTTTTGAGAGTTAAACGTGATTTTTCTTCCCCACAGTTTTTAATGAAAGTGAAATGTATGTCCCATTTTTAAATTATTTGTCTTAAGCTCTTTGGGATACCTTACAATTTGTCCAAAAGAAAAAAAACGAAACTAAACCAAACCAAACCAAACAAACAAAATAAAACACCTGAGCCAGTGAGCTAGTGGTTTGGTTTCATTCCACCTGGAATGCTTAGTGACCATCTGTCAATTGAATTCCATCCAGCACTGCTCCAGTAGTAAAATAATCAATAGCAATAGAAATAATAGCTGAGTATCAAATTGAATAATGGCCTGTATTCTAACCTGATGACATCAGTATTCAGTAATTCTTGAACCTTTCAACTCAGTCTGAAGTTTTCAAATTTCAACTTTTGGCCAATGAGCATCGGGCTTTTTTTCAGGATTTTTTAAAATTTCTTTGACTTTGCCTGTAGTTTTCTTCAATTGTTTTCTAAAGTTTGAATGAGAAAAAAGCTAAGGCTTCTCAAACATGTAAAAATTGAGAAAAGACACTCTTGACAGTAAACAATTACCATGACACTTTTTTGTAATCACTCTACAGCCAAAACAGCTGGGGGAATAAAGTTTAAATTTGGCAGGAAAACAGTACTAAGGAGAAGTGCTTTTGAGTGTTCTGGAGAAAATTGGTTTTGATGTTATTTAGTTATAGGCTTTTGAAACACCATGTACTGAGCACATAACACTAGTTTCTCATTAACTTTCACAGGTGGATTCTTCAAGGAACAATTATATTGGTTGAGATGCGAAAGTTTCACCCCAGGACATACTGATTTTATACAATCTCACAGAAAACTTCTGCAGTGGGGTATTCCCAGAAATGAAGGTTCATGTCAGATAGATATAATGCAACTTTACTCTAGAATGAAAATATCCATAGGTCAAAATAATGCTGCTATTCCATGTTGTGATTTTGAGCACAATGTAACACTTACTTTTGTGTCTATTACTCACCCAATAAAGTAGTGTGCTTCACTTCTGTACTTTATTTGGGATTTCAGTCTTCTTAAAAGCCACGGTTGTCAGCCATGAGGCCTATGTTTTGAAAGTTTCAGTATTTTTTTCTTTTCAGATCTATATCATTCTCCAACTCCTGGAATGTTCTTTTACATAAAACAGATTGCTTGAAGGCACACAGATGACTTTAAATATTTCTGCACTTCACAGTGAATTGCTCATTCACCTGAGTGTTTAACTATGTCAGTATGTTCAACATTATCATATTTAATTGGAAGGTTCAACAAGATAATATGCCAGTGCACACACAATTCAATGCATTACTGGCTCACAATAAATAAGGCAATTCTCAAATAAAACACAGGGGATTTAGCAAGAAGAAATTATGTATAATTGAGAGAGACATGAATGCATTGGTGGTTTGCTAAAGGCTGATAACTTATCAATTTTTACAAATTTGAAAATTTGTAAAAAATAGTGCTGTGAAAGAGAATGCATTTAAAAGCCATAATTAAGACAGGCAAATACAGTGTCCACTGTTGGTGATCCATTTCATACCCTGATTTGCATGTGCAGAACATTTAAACTTACTCATTTTTTGTCTAAAGGTCCAAAACTTTTTATTTTAAAGCCATTGCTCTCATCCCTGAAAGGTCCTTCTTGAAGGAGGATGCTGGCATCAGCAATGCAGTTATTTTCTGTTCTCCACTAGCAATCTATGTAGTCACTGCTTGCCTTGCAAGACCAATGCTGAACAAAAAACAAGAAAAAGGGGAGCTAGCAAACAAAGTAGACAAACAATGCTTTGGAAACATTTTGCATTCAAACAATTGCTCTTGGGAACTTTTTGAGAAACAAGTTATGACCATTACTCAGGGATATCACTAGATTTGCAGAAAATAGAACACATTCTTTAGACTAATAAATTTTGTCTTAGACTATACAAAACCAGGTTTTTTAACTTCGATGAGCAGTAACATTTTAACCAGTATATTTAAGAAATAATTCCCTTTTCCATTATTTCTACTGCACAAATGGATCATTTTCATTCTCAGTTAAATAAAAAATGCAAGGAAAGAGGAATTTGTCAGCTAAATACCAAACTATCCTGAAATCAAAAATGCTTTTTTGCCTTTGAGGTAGAGTTTTGGGTGTTTCATTCTGTTTACCAACCACTACTGAAACTCCCTAATAACATTGCTGCAATTATGAACCAGGAATTTTTCTTTAATAGGTTGCTGAATTGAGTAAATAACATCTGCATCAGGTGTATTATCACAGTTGTGGAGATAGGGAGGTCCGAAACATGAATAGAGTGTCCAAAAAATTACTGCAATTATATCACATGAACAAAGTGCTATGTTTGTGTATTTGAAATTCTGGAACAAAAAGATAGTGTGTTTTTCTGCACAAAATACATACCTTTCATCAAAAATAGTTTTTTTTGAAAGCATTTTTTTGTGTAAAGAGAGCCCTGATAAAAAATTCACCATAACAGCTAAAAATAAGACCTATTGTGTAATAAACCTGCACAAATGCCTGCAAAAGCTCCAGCTCACAGCCACAGATGAGTCTACAGTGATGCTCACTGGTCATAGCTTTTCCTCTATAAAGTGTTACATCAATGTTTTTTGAATGGGAGGTATTTTTAAAATTAAATTTATTGCATATAGAGACAAGAGCAAGACAAGAGCCTAGGACATGACTTGGTAGGCTGTTAATGTTCTTAGTTGTTCAGAGGCTCAGTGATGAAATGCATGAGTAGAGTATCATAGGATACTGATGGGCACTGAGCTTCCTGCTCTGTCCTCTGCACTCTTTGGGTGCCATATGTAAATAAATCTGCTGCAGACACTAGTGTTTATTTATATATTGTGCCACGCCATCTGTGTCAGATGTGCTGTGGACCCTCTCTGTCATACATATGTAAGTTTGTTTGCAGGTGAATATCTCAGCTGTAAGACTTGCTGGAACATTTCAAATGAAACCACTTCTGACTACTTAAAAGCAAATTTTATTGATCTCTACAAAACATTTACTGATGTTTATATTGGCTTTTTACATTAGATAGTCATGGAAAAATTCCTGCAAACTGTCACATCCAGCTCCTTGCCACTGAAGTTCACCCGAATTCCATTTAGTTTCACAGGTCAGATGCTGCGGTGCGTGGAAGTCTAAGCTGGAACTAGCCCACAGAAAGGCACCTCAGCAGCCCAGGTGCGGCAGCCACGCGGCCGCTCAGCGCTGGCTCCCGGCAGGAGGCAGGCAGGGCGGTGGCTGCCTGAGGTGCTCTCCCTCACGTCATGGCGGGGAATGCAGCACCTTGGTAGAACGAGCAAGACAAATGCAGCAGCGAAGCACTGACACGAAGAGAGGCAAGGAGGCAGGCAGGTCTCAGCAGCAGGAACCAGATTTATTCACGAAAGGAGCATGGCCGCCGGGATCTGCCCAAGGGGCAGGAACTTGCACGCCATGATAAAAGCTTCCAAAAGGGAGGAGCGACCAGTAACATAACAGAACTGAGTGATTGATTTAACATGGTAACAAATAGGAGGCTTGTTGGGGAGGGACAGCAACTTCTGCTCCAATCACCTTCTGCCCAGGGTAGAAGGTTCTAGTGACGATGGACAGGGAGGTTACCGGGGAAACATGGGAGGGGTTTACACAGAAGCCACGGCAACTAAGGAGGGGACTAAAGACTGACATACAAAATGGCGGGAGTTCCCTAGGCAACCAGGGGATTGACACATCACGGAGGGGGAGGTGGAGAGAGAGCCCAAGGCAGAACCATTTTAACATAACATGGAGGGAGCAGAACATGCCAATCTTAACATTAGAATTATGACTTGAATAATAAACTAAACTATGAACTGGAGAGCGGTCACGCTGCAACAGTCAGAATGCTGAATAGACTTACTTTTTCAGGTTTGACCACACCACATTTTGTTCAGTGGGTTCATTTTGTGATACTGAAATCACTGTATCTGAAAGTCTGTGCATCAGAGAAATATTTTGAAGACTTTTTTGCTATTTCACCCAAGAAAAGTAGCAGTTGTTGCATTATCATGTTCTAGGTTAATCCACACATCAATCCAATTCTGAAGGGTTTTTTTCCTTTTTATATATTCTCCCAACAGAAAACGTTGGAAGGAAATTTCTAATTATCAAAGAAGCAAGATCTTGAAACAGCCTTTCAAGGGACAAGACAAAAAACTAGCCCCCTTTACAAAAGATTCATGATCTGCTTAAATTGAGGAGAATGTTGTTGCAATAAAAGAAGATAAGATTCATTGACATAAGAAATTCTTCTATACATATTCCTGCTGTGGATCATCTAAGTCATGTATTAAGACTTTTATCATGCTCAAAATTCAATTACGAAACTTATATTTTATGATAGAGTTTTTCTAAAAGAGCTACCTTTAGCACTTAAATGCTCTGTTGGCTATTTATCTGTAAACCATGAAAACCTTTTCCCTCTTTTCCATAATTTTCATCTCTTCTTCTTATCTTTATCGGTTTAAATAAGTAATTTCATGCATATTTGAACTGTATATAGGTATGGGTTCTGTATTAGTTACAAGCACGATTCACATTTTTCAGTAACAGATCCAAAAAGATGAAGTACCCTGTCCCAATGAAGCTAAACCCTGATATAAAGGCTTTCTTCTGCTTTTCTGTCTGATTCATTCTATTATCAGTCAATTGTATCATCGCTTAGAATATTCAAAAATTTAGCTGTGAGAATTCAGTTCAGTGACTCGGATTATCATTAAACAGTCAGACGAATGCATGACTAAAAATCTGTCACAGTCATCTTATTTTAACCCTTTAATTTCTACAATTTTTAAGCATCTGATATAAGTAGTCTGGGAGACCTAGGATGTGATTTGTAGATACCATGTAAACCAATAAAAGTCTTCATATTATGTCATAGTGTGTTCACTATCTCTTTATCAGCACTTTTGAAATAATCCTCTATCTTAAGGTCTTAAAAACAGATTTAAAAACTTTTGGGGGGAATTTGATAAGTAGACTTTTAGCTTTGAAGATGAACTGATGAGGTTTTTTTCTTCTTAAAAGCGAGGTTTTAAAGCAAAACAGTGTATATGGTAGTGGCATTCTGCCTGTTGTTTCCAAAAATGCTTTTCTGGGTATGTCTGAAATGTGTCTGGCTCTGAAGCTGAGATCAGAGGTTGCACTGAAAATGGGAACGCTTTATGTGTTTTCATACAGAGATGTTCCAGGCAGTCCCCAAACTGTGGCTCATTCAAGAAATTAAATAAAAGTAGGTGAGAGGAGGAAGGAAGGGAAATAAAATCAACTTCATAATCTAGGATTAGATGTGATTGATCATTGCTTTCAGTAACCCTCTGGGCGTTTTTGATGTTTTGTCGTAAATTAATAAATAAACACGGCACTATCTCTCTAACTGAAATTTGGCAGAAGGCAGTTAGTCTGGATCAATTAATGTCAGAAAATGAAAATCATACAGTAATGGCACACTTTTTAAAAGAACATTTAGTATGTGTGTCTTAAGCTTTTAAGCAAGTAGAGAATTCCTGAGATTAAACAGATTTGATATTACCTTATTTTAACTGATTTTTTTTTAATATACATTATAGATTACAGGTTTCCTTCTAAGCAGTTTCTACCGGTTTTGTCTCTCAAACAGGACCTGCAAACCAGCTGCTTTGAACTACAGCCCAGAGCTATAGTTAGAGCTTCATCTGCAGTTACTTAAGTGACTTATTAAAATATGTGATGTAACAAGTTTATTCTTGGGAAGTTAGAAAGAGACATTTAAAGACATGAATGACAAAACAGGTCAAAGTCAGTAACTTAAAAATTATTTTTTCCCCATTATGGATAACACCATCAGCCCTGGGTGAAAAGCAACTCTAGGCCACACCTTGGTGTTCCTATTTTTCCAATATCAAAAGTAGGAAGTGTAGGCAAGGGGAATTGCAGACTGAATCTTTAGACCAGCTTTCTGTTGGTGCAACAGCATGGAATCAGCTGGCATGAATGTAACATATCTAAACCCCAAGTAGCATATATACATCTACATTTTGAGGCCTAAATAATATATGGACACAATATGTATACATATACGCATATATACATACATACATATACATATACTATCATATTCATTTAAATAAAAATAAAGCACATAGTATTTAGGTCAGACATTTTCAAGACTAAAAATATTTAGAGGTTCAGATTAACATATTCATCCTGTTGGGACTACTGCAAGACAGAATTTGAAGAAAAGAGTGCATGCTGAGGTTTGGATTCATGGAAGAAATCCTGGATCCGCCATAGAAAATATACATCATTAAGAACTCTGTCGTTATGTATTAACAACATGTGGACATCTCCCTTTGATCAGCAGCCTGAGTGCAAATCACCCTCATATCAAGGTTTTAAGCAGTGCAAGTCTATGCTTCCTGTCTCTAAAAGAATGAATTTCAGTCACTGTGAATTAAATGGAAGACTAAAACTAACCTTTGTGGCAGTGCTGCAATAGAAAATCTATTTATGTTATTTCACACCTCTATAGGAAAGAGTGACAAGCCTGAAGCCCAGCACTTTCACAAAAGGAAGAAGTTTCTGATCCAAAATGCCTGGCTCTTTAAGATGTGGCTTACTTACTTTTGAATGCCATCCCAGAACTGTTGTTCCTCTCTTGCTGGAGAATGTCAAAGTGATGTCGTGCAGAATCATTTCCATTCTTGAAAAATGTCCTCCCTGTTACAATTTTATCCCTTCCAAATGACACATATTCTTAACAAATCACCACAATATTTATGTCCTTGAGACTAAGATTATACCCTGGAAAATGAAGGCTCTTTTGAAAGACTACCAGTTCCAAATCAACATGTGCTACAACCAGGAAAAAAGAATAAAATTTGAGCATAAGCCAAAGGAGCAACATTGGAAGGCTGTATCAGAGGACATATACTTTAACACTTGATTAACTATTTAGTACTTCTTGAGCTTCATGTTGCCCAGGGCACTTTTTGTGTCATTTTTATTGGTCTCCCACCTCCCAATTTATATGCCTTTGTATTTTTGTTTTACCTCATTACAGATTCTATTCCTTATAATGTATGATCTGTATTAACAAACCAACAAAACAGCTGCTAGCTAGAGTTAGTGCATTTTTCTTTATCCATTAACATTTACAGTATGTTAGAGCAAGCATTGCAGACACATGCGCATAAATGCACGGGGAGAGCCACACATACTTGTCAGACATTCAGGAGAATTGAACAATGCAGAGTTATTGTTGCACATCTCACACTGGGCTCCTTATCTGCATTAGAACGGCTCAAGAGATATGCTCAAAGATGCTCAGAAACTCAGGCTCCTTTTGCATTTTCAGGGCTTGCAGTTTGATGAATTTGCTCTTTTAGTCTCCTGAATTCCTTTGAAAACTGAAACACTAATATCATTCAGGCTTTGTATGTCTGAACAAATTTTTTTCCCATAAGAAGGTCAGGACTTGACCTGTGAAGTCAATGGAAAATGGAAATTTCCTAAACATATTTGCCAAGAGTGGCTGTTGACAGATATTTTAATTAAAAAAATAATCAGATAGTGGTACTCATCTACCCATATTTGGGATTGTCTGTCATAATTGCCCTGCAGGACCAATTTCAGGTACAAAACAGATATTTTAAAGAAACTATATTTTCAGAAATTACTATCGTTTTGCTCTCATATGAAGATCACTCATGTTTATTTTGTTGTTGGACAGATTAGCTTCAGCTTCTGATATGTCAGAGTAGTACACAAATTTATTACTTGCTCCCTAAGGTTCCCTGGTAGGCTTTATCTCATTTAATTTCAATCAGTCCAGAGTTGGTATCTGCTTCCATCAAAGCTACACACTGCAACCCAACCTACATTGCATACAGCTGAGGCTAGGGGCCCTGAATCTCCATGTTCTACAACTCCACATTCTACAAACAGGTCTGTCATATGGAGGTTTGGATATCATTCCACTTTCTTCCCCTCCATGTAGGTAGAAGAAAAATCCCTACTCATCAGGTTTACAAACTGTGAAGAATATATACTTAATTTCCAAGTTCTAGATTTTTTTTCTCTGACACCCACACACTCCCCAAAAGTATCAGGTCTCACAAAAAATTCAGTTTTATTCCAAGTTGTGATTTTGTTTTCTGTATTAAGGATGTTACAATGGCATTTTATTACTGTCCCAGGATTTTTCCAGCCTATAGACATTACTTCTCCTGGGAATGGCAAGATACTCATACGTTTGTCTTTTATTTCTCATCTGGGTTATTGTAATTCATTACTTGCTGGTCCACTTGTCACTTTTTGTTTTAGTTGCTTACAGCTGGTGCAAAATTTGGCTGCTTGATTGCTTATGAGATTTCTAATTACATTACTGCGATAATGAAATGGTTTCACTTGCCTCCTGTGAAATGGCAGATTGCTTTTAAGAGTTTACTCCTAACAAATAAATATGCACAATCGGCCATTTATTGCTCACACCATTATAAAATGACCATTCCCTTGATTCTGACTGTCTTTTGGATTATGGGAATTTCAGCTATTCTTTTGTGGTTGCTGTTGTTGTTGTTGTTCCATATGTTTGTAACATGTATAATTTAGATTTCATAGGGTCTTTATTAGATAAGTAGAACTTTCTCAATTTTTATGACCTATTTCTTCTCCCTACTCCTCATCATTTGTTTTAAAACATATCAGGTACCAAAGAAAAATATATGTCCATATATATGTTCATATTTGCTGACATTAGACAGTGAAACTTTGCTTTGATTAGGTACCAGAACCTTTTCAACTAAGTTGGCAGTGGTAGTGATGTGGTCTATAGCCTACCAATTATCCTGAAAGAGGTTCTAACAGAGCAAGGCTGAAATAGAACAGCACTGAAAATGAAATAAAATTAAAAAAAAAAAAGGAAAAAAAAACCAAAAAACCCAGAACATTTAAAACAAAATTTAAAATATCTGATTAGAATTTAAGATTATTTCACTTAATTTCAGATTGATTTAAATTTAAACTTACGATAAAGAACAGGCTATAGTTACAAAAACACCCAAACAAGTAATGCAGTTCCTAGGTTAATTTACAAATGAAACCTTGAAAAGACCTGTAGGCGGGCACCATGGCAATGCTTTATTTCACTTGCTTGCAAAAAGATCCCTGCAATATTTAACTAGTCAGTAATTAAGAAGCTGAGCTGTACTACATCACAAGTCATGTAGATTGCAGAGTTTGCATCAAATTAATATAATCATGCTGGTATGCATTCCAGGTAATTTTGAGTTTTAAATAAAGCGTGAATTTATGCTCAATCTCTCTTTTGATGCAGAAATCTTGAAAGGATGATGAGAAGATTGGAGTGCTTTATCACACAAAACAAACTTGGAGTCTGACATTTAGAAAAAAATTATAAAAATAAAAATATGAACAAGAAGGTAAAGAAGGCTTTGATGAAATACTGTAAAAATAATTTTTAAAAACTCTCTTTCAGAAGGTGAATGAGGAAGAATCATTCAGCAATAAAATCGCTCACAACAGGTATAGGACAAAGAAAAGGAAAATCTATTTTCCAGAAAGCAAGGTAAATGACAGAAATCATTGCCACAATGTATTTGGGAGTCCAGCAGTCCAAGTGAGTTTCAATAGTCAGTCATGGAGGATGACTCCTTTAGTGCTTCTTGAGCATAGTCATCCCAGTTGAACCCTTAGCTAATTTCTGATGTGCCAGAAGCTCAGACACATACTAAATAAAGAAGTATTTTGGTAGTATCCTATTTCTAGCACTTTCACAAAGCATCATCTGGTAGACAGTACACATTTGTTCTGACTTAAAACCATTCTGTAGTTCATAAACACAGACACGCACTACTATATGCAGAAGTATCAAGTTGTAAAAATGATTGTGACTAAGCCAGTGAAAAAAAGCAAAAGTAATACAGCTATGCCTGCCATCACATATAGAAATCAGAGTGCCAAATTTACATTAAATGTCACCAGAACCAGGAGAGGTCAGACAGAGATGAGTGCTCTTGCAGTAAATAAAAATTGTTGTGCCTTCTCCCTTGTCAAACCTGGCTGCCGAACCCTTATTACACATTACAATTACTTCTGAGATGGAATACAGA
Organism: Camarhynchus parvulus; assembly: GCF_901933205.1. NCBI lineage: Eukaryota > Metazoa > Chordata > Aves > Passeriformes > Thraupidae > Camarhynchus > Camarhynchus parvulus. The sequence goes on along the minus strand of NC_044573.1, from coordinate 102,694,763 downwards.
CTTCATGCATTATATTTATTTCACTTCATTTGCATGTTAAATACATAACATTTGCATTTCTACTAAAGCAATGACACAAACTTGTAACTCAAAAGATGTACTTTGATTGGAACTTGTAATTATAACACATAGCAGAAGTAAGATAAATTCTCAACGTATACTGGGAATTTTGTACAAGGGGGCCAGTGCTGCTTCACTGAATCATTTCTAAAAAGCACTGTGGAGGAGTGAAAATGAAGAGAAAAGAGATCCAGCAGCCAAAGGGAGGCATAAGATAAAAAGAGCTTTTTAAAATAAGCAGAAAGTATCCCAAAACCAAGCCTTACTGAGAAAACAATCTCTCGGAAGTGTTCCAGCTTTAAATGCTCCCCTACCTGACAGGAACTGGACATTTAATCTCTAATAAGTATTGACATATAAAAAATCAATGTAGTTTTGAAATGTAATTACTGAGCAATTTACATGAAAAAACCTTTCAGTATAGGAAATCTATCACTTGGGTAACATTCTTGTGTGCAGGAACCTTAAAATATTCTCAATTTGAAAGTATGTCTTAAAAATGCATTGTGACATTGCAAAATATTTGCTTTAAAAATAAGTTTTACAATTAGATTGCATTCCTTCTCTTGAAAGTAAGAGATGAAGAGGAGAGCAGTTTATTCCTTCAAGATTTTTTTTCCCTCAGTCCTTTGAACAGGAGATTTCCATTAGGAATGTGGGCTACACAGAGAATAGTTCTGTAAGCTACTGAGGTCAGGGAACATCCAAATGTGGGATCACCCAGCCTCGGGTCCTAATACTCTTAAACTAAATTTTATCAGGACTCCCATCCATTAGTTTTATTGTCTATTCAAAGAAGGTATGGCAGTAGAATCTCTTAACCTGAAATTTTTGATAAAAAGTACTGCAGAGACTTATACATTTCCTTGAACACTATTATGCTTTGTATTAAACAGAGTATTGGTATGAGATGTCATCTACCTAAATTGCTCTGTGCTGTCATTTCACTGGTTGCTGCATTTGCTCCAACAGTGTTTAAAACCTCCTGGAGAGCACTGCTTTCCAGAACAAGCTCCTCTCACTTTGAATATGTGCTGCTGTAGTTATGCATCATAAAGTGTAAAAGTAGAACTTCTAACATGACTTACATACCAATAAAAATATTTGCTAGTAACCAAGGATGTGATGCTCCTTAGCAGATGCCTGTTCAGTGCCTCTCTACAGGCAGAAGAGGCCAGAAAACTGGGCACTATTTAAACTTGCATGTTTTATGTACTTCAGTAAGAAATTGCAATGTCTATTGCTCCTACAAATCATTCCATCAAAAATATTTATGTCAGCCATACAAAATTATAACAATATAGCTCTTCTGGAAGAATCCTAAGCCCATGTATTTCAACTGCCACTGGAAAAGTCACTGGATAGTACAAAATGACAAAAGACAAGACAACAGTCAGAGAACGTACAGCGAAAATGGTCTGGATATATGTGGTATCATAATGAAGATTGAATAATGAAGGAGGAAAGGTATGGACTTGGGTTTTGTTGGTTTTTTATTTTGTTATGGGTTTTTTTGCAGTACCAAAACTATCATTTTGTTCTGGAAATTCAGATTTGTTTTTAAATACTGTGGTTTGAATTTTACTTTTGTATGTGAAGAAACAGAGAGAAAAATGTGCTATTTCTTGGATGACCTATCTGAGAATTTACACTCTGTACATTCTAGCCAGGAACTTATAAATATGCAACAGCTATAAACAACCAACTCTTGATGGAGCTAAATAAAACTTTTTAAAAGCCTACAGAGACAACTACAAGGAAAATACTTATTCTGACCTTACTTTCCCTTTTTAACTGAGCATGAACCATATTCTTACATTTGACATAAACATAGGTGCACTTTTGGAAGGATGTCTCCTGCATTGTCTGCTGATATATCAAATTCTTATGAACTATTTATTTATAATAAATGTTTTAGTGTTTTTGAAATAAGTATTGGACACCTCCTCCAAAAACAAAGATTGAAGGAAAAAAAAATCACTTCTGGATAACAGGATAACTTTTGATCAGGACACAGGTAGGAAGAAAAGAGCAGGTATGCTGGGACCTGCGTTTCTATATTCTATATGTTTAGTGACCACTCTTCCACCACTCTGTTCTGATTAAGGCATGTTTTTTCAAGTGGAAGAACAGATTAAAATTCAAAGAAATACAAGGAAACATAGACTGAAAAGGAATAGGAAACGTTTAAAATATTTCGCTGCATATAAAGATTATTTCCTAATCTATCCTAACCTAAACAAATATTAGCCTCCATAATCTCCCCTCCAGCACCTGTGTGTGACTATGGCAAACACAGATGATAACAAGTGTGCTATAACTAAATGAACCAAATTTTTCTTCCTTGGGCAAAGAAAAATACAATTAACTATTTCTGAGTTATCATAAGAAAAACACAATTAACTAATTTTACTGTATGATATCAAAATTAACATTTTTTACATCACACCAATAATTTTACAGATATTAAATGAGTACCCAGAAGAAAAATGGAGACTGCCCACTAGGTTTTGGAAGGGAAAAAACCCATTGAAAGAAGTGTGTGAATAAAATTAATGCAAAATATAAGATGCTACAAATCTCAAGGGAGATATTGCACTAAATGTGAAACATTTCTTTAGCATAGGTATGAACATGCTAACATTGGAATCATTAAATATTAGAAAATAATTATTTTTTCATTATTTCATTTTTTTTGATAATCATTAAATATTAGAAAGATAATACCAGTACTAGAAATATCATTGTAAGTTTAGTTAACTAGATGAATATATTTAATTGCAGGTAAAGTAAATAAGCAGTTTCTCTGGACCATGTTTCTCTGTTGATTTTTACATAGAACACATTTCTTCCTGTTTTTATCAACGTAATTTCCTGGGAATTACTACTTTAAAGTTAGGAATAAGCAAATCTTGCATCAGAACTGGAGAGAAACTCAAGAAATCAGTCATTTCATCTCTTCTCAAATGCTATATATCTATTATCCTTGATAGGTATATGGCTGGCCTATTCTAGAAGGTCTTCAAGCAATGAGGATTCAGTCACCTTCTAGAACCTCTTCTCCCCATTGTTGATGATCATTATCAGTAGAATCATTTAACTAATGCCAGACCTGATTTTCTGCAATTCTGTTCTGTTAATTCCTAGCAACTCTGACATGGAAAACTATTTAATAGGTTTATTTTGCTGGTTGTTTTTTTTTTTTTAATCATGATACATCTTGTATAATCAAAGATAGATATAATTTTTCTTTCTTGTCCTCCCTTTCTTTTCTTTTTGGACCTAGTGTATTTCTTCTTTTATCAAGTAGTGTGGACATCTGATTGCTCTTCTTCACCTCAATTTTTTGACATTTTCATGGAGTACAAGGTCCGTATCAAGCACATAGAAGATGAGGACTGCCCAGTGCCAAGGACAGAAGAGCCTGCCTGCTGCAGAGAGGAAAAGACAAATCCTTCCCTTGCTTTGCAGTTATGTGTATTAGCAGGCATACACTACAAGACAGGTTTTGAGTTTTTGCTTGAAGGACAATTAACACATGTTCAACCTCTGACTCCTTTTATAACTCTTTAAACCCTTCTGCAGAACTGCTGCCTAGTTAGTTGTTTCCAGACTTCTCATGCAATTCTGAATTAACTCCTTAGAACTGAATTTAAAAGTCCTCCTTTCTAGCTGTTTTCTGTACTTCATACAAAATCGTATCAAAATACGATTATCAATGCAACTTATCTCACATTCAGGGTCCTACTGCATTCCCTTCTCAACATATTCTCAGGCTGCTCTAATTTTCAGTTTTTTCAACAAATCCCATGAATGATGTAATAAAAATTTGGGGTTTTTTTTCATACAAAGAAACAAAACTACAAAACCAAACCAAACTTAAAACCAAAACCAAAATCCTCTTCCTTACCTTTCTAGTTCTATTGTATCTTATAGATACTATAGATGGCATTCTGCTTCTTTCACCTAGGGACTTTAAATGTATCTATGCCCTACACAATACTACTAAAAGCACTGTTCTCCCTTATTTCTTCCTAATATTTTCGAAACTTTCTATTTTCCTATATTTCCTGAACCAGATCACATTCCTACTCTAATTATGGAAAATATTCCATGGTATCCTTTTTAATTTTTTATCTCCCATGTACCTTGCACTTATGATTTGGATGTAGACACTTAAAATGTGCATCTCGGTCTTCCTCCCTTCTTTAATTCATGCTGTGAATAGCCCAACACATTCTGTTTTCAGGATTTTTGTCAGTATTTTTCACATTTTTCTGTGGCATTTTGTTACTCTTCTGTTGATCTTGGGAGAAAACTTAATATTTTTACTCCTTTTCATGAGATATAGTCTAATCTCAGTCTTGTTCCATATCATGGCAAGGCTGATTTATCCAAGTGGTCTGGTGAAATCATCTCTGTGGGTTGCATCCTTCACTATTACAAAATTAATGCAACTTGCACAGCTATACCTTTAGTAATACTTTTTTACTTTGAAATTTTATTTACCAAGAGAATTCTTCGTTAAAAAAAATGTTTATCCAGACGAAGTTTGACAGAGCAACACAGGAGTTTTTCCTCTAAGTGTTAAATTAGAGCTTCCAAATGAAAGGGTTGGATGAAAATCCAGCTGTGCCCCTCAGATCAGCTAAATGCTTCTGTAGTCATTATACAAGATTGATGAGAACCTCCTTGACAGATCCTTCTTGATTTGGACAACTGAACTTAACAAGGCTTATACTCAAATTATTCTCACAGCACTAAATAAATACAAGCTTTTTAATTGCTTATTATGCTTTAATGAACCAGTTGAACATGTTTTAGTTTAATTGTTTTTCTTCATATTTGACCTTTTTTTAACTCTTTCTCCCATTTGCAAACTGTAAATATATTTATTTGTTACTAGTCCTCGTGTTTTTTATCCTTCTTAGATGTTCCAAAATAATGTTTATAGTGTTGAAAAACTTGTAACAATGAACATACATGGATTGCAGTTATCATCTTAGATGTAATCTCAGAGTAGAAGTTCCTTTTACTCTCAGGCCTTTATAGCCAAATTTCTTTATGAAAGAAAAGGCAGGTACTAATACTGCAACTGCACTGTCTTCTTATTACTCCTCAGCATTGAAGACCCAGATAGCAATAGGCTGGGGCACTGTCTGCCTGGTCAGCTTTAGAACATACTCAAAGACATGTCAAGCCTGGAAAGTTGGTTAAGAGTCACCAACACTTCTATCTTTATGGAAACATATGAAGAACTGATAATAATGGATACCTATTCCTGAATTAAGGTGCAAACGAGATCATGTGCTGAAGTCAATAGTACAGATTTTATTTAAGAGTCAGTGTGAGCTAGAGAGATAGAAAGAAGGGGAGGGGTATGGTTGTGGGGAGAGAGGGACAGAGGTAGGGCAGGAGTAGTTAGAGAGAGTGAGAGATAAGCAATAGGTATCATCCCATGTATCGGTGATATTTTTGCCTGGTGTCCGGGAGAAATTATGAGAAGGACTCCATTTTATCAGAAGGCTAATTAATTACTTTATTATACTCTATTATTTTACATTATATTACATTATATTACACTACATTTAAACTGAATTTGTACAAGCACTAAATTTAATTTAACTATTTAGAATCTTGTGGCTGTCTGTTGACCGACAGTCTGCACACACACTTGGCCCTGATAGGCCAAGGAAGCAAAACACTTTTTGGTAAACAGTCTTCATTTTGCATTTTACTTTGGTACAACACAGGCATAGCAAATGAGATAAGAATTGTTTTGATCATTCTTTTTTCTGCTTCTCTCAGGTTGTGAGAATTCAGAATGTGAATCCCACGCCCATGTGAATTCCTGCAGTGTCCCACTGGTCCTTCTTCACCCTGGCCTTCAGTGGGGAGGGGTCCCAGAGTGGCTTCTCTGGAGGTCCCACTTCTATGCTGTCCAGTCCTGGCTATCACAGGGTGTGGGGGCTGTTCCCATGGTGTGAGATGGGCTGTGCATAAGCACTCACTGCCTGTCCCACAGTTTGCCATGGGGGGGGAATTTGTGTCTGGATGTCTTACCCAGATCTGCCTCACCAGGCCCAGGATGAGCATCCTCCTGTTGCTGTCTGCACTGATCTCAAGTTCTGTTGTGGTGGCTTTTCTTATGGGGACAGTGTTTTGAGACATGCAACTGTACTCTTTAAGTCCTCACAAAACAGACATACAATAATACAGTTAGTGTTTTTCTCTTCAGGAAAACTTCCTTTTTATTTGCTGTAATTTGAAACTAGTAAATTTTACTATTATCTTCAGGTAAATCAAAGTTGATTACACTTTCAGAACTAGCTTCAAGGAGTGTGGCTGCATGCCTTTCAAAGTCTCAATTGATTTGGAGAAATCAGTGAATTGTTTCTATATATTCAAAGGGAATAACAGAGACTGTTCCACAGAGTAATTCCATTACATATATCATTCCTTATAAACACACTGAGTCATAGGCAAATTAATGTAGCTGTTTGTTATTTTTCATTTTCGCTCCCAGGAAACAAACAAATACAATTTTTTCTAATTCTAGTTAAATATATCAGACTGTAAATTTTTGCATCAGAAACTACCTGATCGTTCGGTAAAGCAGCCAGTGTGGTGAGTTTGAACAATTAGAAAAGTCTTTAGTAAATGCTTACATTGAAAAATTGTAAAATAATGACCAAATAAAATAGAAGTTTAATCAACTTATCCACCGAGAATGGAGACTAAACGGTGTAACAAGAATTTTGCAGAACTACAAATCTAAGAAGAGGAGATTTGAGTGAAGAGGCTATTACATGTATTAGGAAAAAAGAGCTAGGAAATCTAGCTAGAACCTGACATCTTAGCAAGGAAGAAAATAATGTGAGTTCTTTAAGAACAAGGAAAAATGTCTCTGGGAGGGGGGTAGGTTCTCTGTGATGCACACTCTCTAAATCAAGTTTGGATGACTTTCTGAAATACAAGCCTGGGCTCAGTCAGACGGTTAAGGTTTGGTGCAGGAGCGAAGCAATTCCCTAGCATGCATTATGCAGCAGGATGAGCTTTAAAATCTACTGAGAAAATGTTTGGGCCAGCCTAGCAGCTTGCACACACTGATATAACTTTTTAAAAGCCAGTTGAGTTGTATTGATTTACACCAGCTTCTGATCTTGCCCTTGGAATATAATTTACTGCTGTCATTATGCAGTAACACCCAGCCCCTGCCTGTTTTCCACGCTGTAATAAGAGCAGCTGTCTTTGCGGTTTGGGGCCTGATCCAATTACACTCAATGGGAAAACTCCCATTTAGTGCAGGCACACAATTAGATGGTTACAAATTGGTCACAAATAAATTCAGACTGGAAATTAAAACTATTCCATCTGAGATTGTTTTTTAGTTATCTGGTAAAACGCTGGAGTAGGCTCGCAAACAGATTAAAAGTCAAGGAACGTGTTAAAATTAAGACTGGAAATAGGGAAGGGACTGTGTAATAAACAGAAAAAGGCCTCTGCATGTAACAGTATTTCCACTGTACCCTCCTTGTCCCAGGTAATTTGTAGAACAGAGACAGCACTCAGCTGAGGTAGAAAGGAGTGGGACTTAGAGGTCTGGGGCACTTGATGTTGTAATGTCTCTAGAAGGATTTAAATGAACCTGTTGTTTCATAACACTTTTTAGATGTTATTAGTCCTCCTGATGGGCTTTTTTAGGCAGCAAAAAAATGTGCAGGAAGAGCCTTCAAGGTGTGTACCTGCTATAACCTATGTGTCTTTAAAACTTTCCCAGGACCTGGAAAGTGGCAGTGGTCCAAGGCAGACAGCAGGGTGGACTCCCCCTGAAACACAATGAGATGAGCTGGGTTTGTGCTTTGGGGTCCTGCTCACTTTCTCAGGGTTAAACCATTTGCCAGATTTTATGTCAGCAGGAATTTCTTTCCCCAATCACTCATAGTTACTGTTTGAGGTATTTTTCTTTAGCCTTGTAATATCTTCATTTTCTTTACTATACTGCCTCACCACTTAGGAATTTGGTGATATGCTTGATCTTCTCTCTTCCTCTGGCATATTCTGGTTATGGGGATTTTTTGGCATTTTAGTATGTCGTAAGCAATTTTAGGGAACCGAGAAGTGTTTTATTATGTGGGGTATTACATCATAGACTTTGCTGAACTGTACTGTAGAATTTCCTCTAGCTTTGATACAGCTGCTGAAATGAAAGAATGAAAACAAGCCCATTTGGTCTTGTTTTTCTGTTTATGTTGTCTACTGTGGAAAACTGAGTATTTTATTTCTGTCTTTTATTCTTGTCTTTTTTCCTATTTTTCATTCCTGTCTTTAAGCATTCTGGTTTATCTTTGAAAGAGGAAGAGCACAGTTAGAGATGGCCTCTGTGAAAGGAGCCCAGACAAATGAGCAGGAGGCATTCTGATCCCAGGTAAGGGCAGGGCTTTCCTTTATTTGATTTGCTTATTATTCTACCACCTCAAATATTAGTGTTATTTCTGGCACACAAAACAGGAGCTGAAACACTGTAAGAACAGCATCAGTGCTTGCCCAGAGACAGCTCTTTCAGTAAAAAAGATATGTCATGAAAGTACATAATTAAGGTGTCAGAGGTAGGTTTTATCTGACTAAATATAGATATTTATAATACGATGTTAGTTATATCCAAACATGTATCCCTAAATATAAATCAGAGTGCCACTGGCATGGAAGTGGTGTGTCACTAAAGAAGGAATCTGGGGTGATGAACTTGGGTATGGACATTGCCACTGCAAGCGTTGAAAGTTAGACTAGGTACATTTAATCCTAAATTTCACTACTGATCATTTTAGGAGATATCAATATAATACACTCTGCTTAACATTTAGGTTCCTCGTTTTTCTAGTTTATACAATCTGACATGGAAAATAAATAGTAAGGCTGACTTCTAGCCACATAGGAATCTTGCAAGGATGGGAGAATAGCCAAGGTGCAAATATGCATTACTCTGAGGCTTTTTACAGCTTGCCATGACCTGAAGAATAAAAATATATACAGGGTACTGTTCTTTCCTTGTGAAATATCAATCACTTGAAAAAGTCACTCAGCAGAAGCTAGAACAGTTTAAACTTGCCAAGCTGAAGGTGGGGAAATAGTAAACTGCTTGAAACTTCTCTCCCTGTCCTGTCAGGCATGCACAGTGCATGCTAGGAACAATTAAAATTCTATGTTCACGAAAGACATGCAGAGCTTCAACTACATATGACTCAAAGTGCTTAAATGGCAAGCATTACAGACTACTTATATTTTTTAATAATATAGAGAGATAAACCACTTGATAAATTTTTCTCATTGCTCCCATATTAATATCCCAGCCTAGAATTATGGGAATAACTATAGGAGAGAAGTAACAAAGAATGATTTCTCTCTGTTTCATTTTTGTACATGAGATGAGTTTACACAAAAAATGCATCCTATTTTTACTCATTATGTATAATTTTACACCTATTTTTCCCATAAAATAATGCACATACATGCACATCTTGATGCAATTGCTTCCATTCCTCAAGCACCTATATTATCAGTGCCACAACTGCTACCCTTCAGATAGCTTTCCATTCATTATATAATAGATAAATGTGGCTGATTCCAGTGCAGCTGAATTGTTTCCATGGTTCGATTTCAATGGTAAGGGTTTATTCAGCAAGGCATTTAAGCCTGTGTTCAATTTAGAGCAATTGGGTAATCCTAATATATCCTGCAAATTAGGCACCTGTCTACATCACTGGGAATTAATGGTATGCCCACATGTTTTTTTCTGAATCAAAGTTTAAATTTAAGGATACTCAGTGAAATACTAGTAAGTATACTAGTGAAAATTCAGTGATGGTATCACCAATGACAATTGGACAGAAACTACTGGTGCTGCTCACAGAAGTTCCCAGAGCATTTTTAAATGTATTTCCTAATTTGTGTTAATAAACAAACACACAATTAAAAAAAAAACAACTTATAAATCCTCCTCTATTTTTACCTGCTAACATTACTTTAATTGTGATCAGTTCACAGAAATTTCTGGGCAAATTGAAAACCAGCCTACACCTCAGCGAAAACACTGACAATTTTCAAAAGCCAAAGGTTAGCTTCTTGCACTAAAACAAAATTAGATTAAAGTTTAATAAATATAGTTAGCCATGTAGAATTTAAAAGTAAAAATGCCAGAGCACATACTGAGTGAGAAATATGTGATACTCAGATTTTGACAAGCCTGGATGGCTTGTGCATGCTCTTTTAATAAAAAGTGAATTGTCTGTGGGAATCAGATATTAGGAAAAGCCCCATTGAAACCAAGAGAAAGGTCTGCTCATCATGCATAAGAATAACATATATCACAAAGATACACAGGATTCTCCTCCAGAAGATTTGGCAAAGCAACAAAATATACATGGAAGTTGTCAGCCAAAGTTCCTGTGGCAGATCAGCAGAGGAATTTGTATCCCTTGCTCTGAAGCTTGTGCTTGGAAACGGGCACAGAGCAGGAAGGGACAGGTGTGGTGGGGGCTGCCACATCTGCTCATTCCATTCCTACTTCTTTCAGGTATGAATAATGGAAGAGGTGGGTGTTATAGCTCTGTCAATTAGAGCACAAATAGTCCCCAGAGATGCTGCCAAATACTGCATCATCTCTGTCCCCAGCTGATGGTGCCTGGTGCATCTTCCCACACAAGAATCTGCTCTGTGTTTTATGGCTTTGGGCCTGTGCTGTCCAAGATGGAAGCATTTGTACAGAAACTATGGAAAGAAGATAAAGAGAGGCACTGAAAAGTTAAGAGAAAAAGGAAACTTTAATGACACAATAGAAGTGCAGAATGCTTGGAATATGTGACCATTCAGAAATTTTAAAATAAATGTAAAAGACAATCCTAAAAATATTATTTTGGCTGACTGCTAAATGTAATGTTTTGCTTAATTATGTATGCAGAGGAAACAGCTATATCCATACATTACAACTTCTTTATTTTTCTATAATGTGAAATATCATATTATTATTTTTAATAAACGTTACTGGGGTAAATGAAATGCAGAAAACATAGCCATAGTCTGAGAAATACAAGTTCAACTCATATAGAAAAGTAATATTTGATATCATGTAACAGTCTGAAAGCTTAGGGCTAGTTCTTCCAAGCTCTGCATACCAGTGATTTTAAGACATCTACCATCAAATAAAGATTGCTCAGCCATAGCTGTATCATGTCTTCACGTGTTGTCTTCATTTACATATCATCTCTGATTTAAGTTCAGATTAGATATTCCTGAATTCTGGGGATATTGACATCTTTTGAGACACGGAAGTAGATTCAATTCATTGTGGTCTTTGGCCAAAATTTGAACCCTGTTTTACATTCACACTCCTACAATTGCAGTCTCAACCAGCCTGAGTGTTGCAGGTCCATCAGTTACCCAACAGCAGGTATAAAGCACCATACCTGGGGATCCCCAGTGTGATTGAGCCCCCTTTTATTGCTTTTACAGCTACAACAGAAATGCAGGTGTACTGAAGGCCAACATGATAGCACAGAGCATGATAGAAACGACTGGTTTAAGGTGAAGGATCTGTACATATGTATTTCAGAGTAAAAATATCCCCCAAACACAGGGAAGGTAGACTCCTAATATTATTTGTCAATATTTTAAGCCTTATATTTCCCTTAAAAAACAAAAAACAAACACCACCCCCCCCCAAAAAAAAAAAACCAAACAAAACAAAATAGAAAAAAACCCAGCCAAACAAACAAAAAAAACCAACCACAAGAATTTCAGGAGGGTGTTTTAGGGATATATGAAATTTTTCATCTCAATAAGTAAAATGCTGAAGTAGACTTAAGTAGCAAAATATGATTGTTTCTCCTGCCTTTCTCTGATAGGATCATCCAAAAAGATCAATTAGCTGAAACATGATAAAACATGATGTTTCCTGCTGTATGATCTAGGATAAAATCCTTTATCTGGTATTGTATCCCATTAATATTATTTATTATGGTTTAATTTTGGTTTTACTGTACTTCCAGAAGTTCTAGCTTAAAAAAGAGGCTCACTGTTCTACAGACAGGTGGCATGAAACTTCCTGATCTCAGAAGGTTTTGCACTTTGGGAGGGCAGAAGGAGGACAAGAAGAGAAGAACAGAAATTATTTGCTTAAGTTGGTCTGGCACCCCTGAATTTAGTGTCACCTTCCTAGGAACCTCCCTGGTTTCCCAATGCAGATTGATGAAATATTCATGATTTCATTTTTAAAAATCAAAATTAATACATTCTTTGTAATCCTTGTTGTGTTTTTGGACTGCCAAAATATTCTGGTCAGAGAAAATAGATCAGAAATGAAGAGACAAGATGTTTTATTTTAACAATTTAAGTACTGACAAGATATCCCACTAGCATGTGTTAAACAGAACTGTCACTGTCAGACTAGCCTGACTCTGTGAAGAGATATAGGATAGAACAGTTTTTCTCCAGTCAATAAAACTATGACTAGTCAGTAACTTTGAAATCAGAAATTCAGTTTCTTGTGCTGGAGCTGTAATTTACTTTTCATAAAACTACATGGGAACTGCTTAAAAAAATCAAACTTTAAAAAATCTTATTGGTCGTTCTGCCTCCTGCCTCAGCCACACACAATAGCAAATACTAACAATGAGAATAGCTCCACTGGAGCAATACTAATACATTTGCCACAGCTCCCACTCTGTCATTATGCACAGGAGCCTGTGCTTATCCCTTTTTAAATTGGAGACTCTTTTAACCAGGAATCCCCAGGATGAAACCGAACCATTTTCCTCACGGCAAAACAAATCCTTCTCTGGTGAATTTTGTTATTGTTTATTGTTACAGTGTTTTATCAGCACTAAACTGTATGAAGGCTTCAATTAGTTCTTGATGAATGATCCCATAAAATCATGTAGTTTCATTTCCCCTGCCACCAGATATTTCACTGAGTGTTATTAAATGAAATATAATTGGGACGGGATTCAGGAAACTTGGAGTCTTCCTATTTTCCTTTTGGGCTTGAACATTACAGTGCCTCAAACATTTCATTTTTTAAACCTTATGGTTTTTTGTTTTAAACTGACAAATGCTCTGCAGTTCAAAACTATTGTTTAAGGTTTCTGTGCTATTAGCAGTTAACATAAGAGTAGGAAAATACAGGTATTACAGCCATTTTCTGCACCTTTCTCCTCTGTCAGTAGCTTTGTAAATTTTGCATTATGAAGACTAAGTAAGATTCACTGGAAAAAAACATTCCTCCCAGCTCCTGTGAATAATCAAATTGTGTTTGTCTCAGATGCAAGTCCATTGAATGCAATGGAATTATTGCAGTAATTCTAGCAAGAAAAAATACAGCATTTCATACTACACATTGAAATTATGGTTTGTTATGACTCATGTTCTGTTTTTTGAGATAGTTTGCTTCAGCAGAATCCAGAGAGCAAATTTTCTCAGCAAGTACTAATTCCACTAATTTTGTCCTTTTTCTTAGGTTTCATATCTAAATACAGGATTTGCCGAGCTGAAACATAGCTACATCCATGTCTAAGTTCACATTTCTGACCTCTGGACTCCATGAGAGCTTTACAGCAATGAAAAGCTTGCTCTGAACATACTTATTTCTCTTTTGTCAAATTCTCCCACCTGGCATCAATGCTAGCAAAAAACAAGTTAGCAAAAGATTGTCACATCTGAATGGAGGGACTAATTGTCAGATCTCATAATGGAAGGAAATTCATCTAAGTAGTTAAAGACTCCTTGCAGCCTGCTCAGAGCTATCAAAGTATCCTTTGACTTATCTGTTCACTTCTTCCCCTCACACTGGCAAGTAGATTCAGCCAGTGGTGCTGCTGGATATACACACTCCTGCAGCTATCAGGGCTTCACAGCAAAACACAGTCTGCTGATGGGATAAATGCGGTTATTGGTATCAGAGCCAAACATCTAAGTAACTTCCAAACAGAAGATGCTATTTTCAGTAAGAAAATAAAAAAATTGACAAATATCATACTATTCTATCATCAAAGTGTAAAGATATTTATCAAATACTGCAAAAGATTTTTTTCCCTCCATATAGTGGAAGATGAGGCTACTATCAAGCATAATATTCTTGGCACACATTTTTGGATCAGCTAAGTAGCAGGAAATCAAACCATCAAACATCACTAAACATAAGATACGAGGGGTTCAGATTTTACAGTTGCATTAGAAGCCATAAATCATACAGCATTGTGAAAGAGGAGACGCTAATAAATACATGAATGGAGCATGATGTTTTTGCTTCTACAGGTAAAATTTAGTTATTCTTGTCATTTCTTCAGCAAATCAGAAATTTTACTAGTAAATCTCAGCATTTGAGTTATACATTGACAGACACCCTGGGGGTCAGGAAAAATTCTGTTCTACTTGGTTGTAGATGCAAATGTATGGACTGTAGAATGTATGAAATGCAGATGCAAATGATGGACTGATGATGCAAAAACATGCAAAAACCCCCCAAACATTCTTCTGATTTGGAACTTAGGAGAACTGACTTCAGTTTTTGGCTTTGACACAGGCACTTTTGTCAGAAAAGCCATTCTCCATCTTGGCAAAACAGGGTTCTTCTGCCTCCCAACAGCCCATGGTGAATTCCCTGCTGCTTTAAGGACATGCCCACATCCATATCTGGAAAGGTACCCGAGGATGCTCATGAGTACCCTAAGCCATCTCAGAATCTCTCCTCTCTTGCAGGCAGTTGGCCTCATTGCCCAACCTACCTGCACATTCATGGCATGCCTGGAAGATAATAATGTAGCAATTGATAATGGCTTTAATGCCTACATTAGCTACCCCTACCTAATAAAATTCTTACACAGAGGGGGTGGGTGGAAGCCAGTACCCCAAACCTTGAATATTTATTTGAGAAAGTCCCTTTTGAAAGGACACACCCAGCAATGCTACAGCTGTGATAAATGTGCCTCTTGCCAGAGCATTTGGACTCCCAGTTAACCAGCAGTCTAAGTGGATAACTGCGCTCAGAGAATATTTCTTCACAACTCTCGAAGAATACTTTTGAGTCACAGAGATCAAAAGAGCTACACCAGCCAAGTGTTATTGGTGTATTATGTTGAGATCAGGTATAAATAAAAGAAGAAAAAGGAAAATAGCAAAGTCAAATTGTTTTCCTCTGTCATTCTTTTCTTTTAATCAATATTTGTTTTTAAAAGTAAGAGAGTTCTACAGGGCTCTGGTTAAATAAGACCCTTTCTGTAATTATAAATGTACACATGTAAGAGTCCTTTTAAAGGAAAATAATGGCCTACTGGGTATTTGGGAGAGAGGGCTTGTTCTCTTACAAATTTCCACAGTGCTCTGGGAGTTACTCCTCTGAGGATTCATAGTGCTGGTGGGCTCCCACTTTAAAGAACTTCAGATTGCTGAGGGTGGTGTTTCCCCTTTGAAGACTGTTACATTTTTTAACAGATCCTCCTTTGAAGATATTCATATCTGTGGGGTTCTCCAAAAGAGTTGGGGGAAAAGTCCCCTGTTGATGCTATTTACCAGGTTAGAATTTCAAACTTGGGAAAAATAGCTGATCCCTGAGAGCAGGATGCTCTTTTTGAAGCAGTTCAGATGGTTTCAGCAGGCTTTGCTTCTGAAGTTGTTATCGCTAGAAGGTGTCTGGCTTTAAAACTTTATAGTACACAATGTCACAGCAATACTATGGAAAAAGTAGCATTAATTTTTTTAAGGAAATATGAAATACACTGCTAAGAAAAAGCTTTTTAAAGGCACACAACCTCTTTGCTTGTTTGATAAATGCATAATTTGTGCTAAGTGTAAGGATTGTGCTCTCTCTACTACAATAATGTCAGCAGAAATGTTCTTAACATACAAAGTCTCTGATGGACAACATTTGACAACTTTAAAAAGTTCTGCTCTTTTAAACAAACTGTTTTGATGATTATCTGATTCATATTATTCTGATTCATATTTGGGCAACTTGAGTGGTCCTTTGGCAGAAGCAATATGTTAAGATTAACATTCTTAAGGTGCTCCTAATAAGAACCTTCCTGGAAGAATATTTTAAAACATATACCATACCAAGAGAGGGGTGATAGAAGGTAACAGAATGGCGAGGAAGCACAATTTGAAATTTCCAACTGGAAGGAAGGCATACTAGATGACAAGAATATTTTTTAAAAATTATGATGTCTGTTTTGAAAGGCTTTTTGTAATGCATCAGAAAAATGCTTTGTCCTCTGTGGTATTTCTAACAAAGGGCTTACAAGTTAACCAAATTCAAAGTAAAAAGATAGTTCTACTTATTTTTTTTAAATACCAGCCAAGCAGTCTACTGAGGTATTCTCCACCAAGGCTGTCATAGCTGAAGACAGTATTTCTATTGAGATTTCTAATATCTGGGTGTAGTACAACTGAACTTGGATTAAACACAGGGAAAAGACAAATTGATGCAAAGAAAAATTAAACTCTTGGCTGTTGGAAGAAAGAGAGCAGAACACCAACACTGATAGTTGTTCCTTTGGAACACAAGTGCAGAATGCCTGCAGCTCCTGTGCATTTTCCCAAGTAGGTTCCAGAGGGAGAAATTGAGGAGAGTAATAAAAAGCATTTTCCTAGCATAAAGTGTGGCTTTAGGTTCTCAGAAGCATATAGATTATAAAGAAACTCACTTCTTAATATCTCATCTGAATATAAATCACAGCGCAGTGCATTGACCATTCAGTGATGAAGAGCTATGTTGCTTCTCTGCTAGGATTCCAAGGAGTTAACTGATATGAAAGGAAATTTAAACAAATATCACTGTTTTATGTAACCAAGGGCAAGGTAGGTTTTGTAGGAATTTCCTAATTTGGGCACTGCCATCATTATCTCCTGTCAAATGTAAAGACATGAAAGTGCAGGTACACACATACAGAAAGAACACTTGAGCAACACAATCCAACAACAACAGATGCTGACTTCTTTGTGCTTTGATGACTATAAGCTTATGTAGACATACAGATGATACTCTGGTGGGGTATTTGTGGTTAGAAAAGAATGATTTCTTGCCCTGAAATTAAAGAACAGAGAGGAGAAAAGATTTGTAGATGGTTTCCCAAGTAACCTTGTATATTTGTCTTCTCTTTAAGAAGGCATTGAGCAAATAATGTTAGATGGTGAACACACACAGAAAAGCCAAAATGAAAAAAAGAAACCAGCAACAGCATAGTATAAACTGATTAATGGATGCTATAGATATCTTACTGCTCTGTCTGCTTGGTTAGCTTTGTTTCAAATCTGATACAGATCTCATACTGCACAGCCGATCCTGAAATAGTCCGTGTTCCTTTAAATTCAGGCAATGCATCACTTTCTATTACCCTGTGTCACATCAGTCTATGACTGTAAAGGATGAGTTATGTGGACATGAACCAGCATCAGGGCCCAGTTCAGACAAATCTTTCATGAGAAAGTCAAATGTTCAAACAGACAAATTCTTTCTTTTTATTACAGCCCACATTGTTTATGTAGAAAAATTTAGAAAGGAAATCACTTGCTGCCTTAGATGTTACAGTCTGCTATGGGTTCTTTTTTTTTATGACAAAAATTCTTTGGAAAGCATTTTCCCAGTAGCCATTACAGTTAGAGAGTGCCCAGCTTCCACTGGAAAAGAGAAGCCATTTACCAAATATTCTTTAGTTCTTAGTTCAAACTCAGAAATAGATGATAGCTTTGTAGAATTACCTCCTTGGCATTGAAGAGGTTTATTGCCATTAATATCAATGTCCCTCAGCATTTTTCTTGTGGTACAAAGAGGCACTAGAATGGAAGTGCTGACAAGGTTTAGTGGAAAAGAATCTCTCAGGCTGTGGTCCACACTAATCTTTTGTACTAGACCAGCATGCAGTTAAACCTAAACTTCTTTGGCATTAGTGTAAATTCATGTGTTAGCACAAACTCTGCTTTTAGGCTACAGAACATCAGCCATGTTTCCAGGAAAAAAAAAGCTAAGGATACAGACAGACCAGTAGGATGGAGCCAAATGTCTTCAGCTCCTTACCCTGGAACTTCACTACAGATTGCAAGAAAGTTAAATAACATTACAGAACATAATATAAAGTCTAGAAGGATTTTCCAGGTTCTAATCAAGCACAAGAATTCCATTCTGCTGTCATCCTTAACTACTGTATTTATTGATGCTATGCCTTCAGAAATGGAATTTTGGGCCCCATGAAAAAGCACTCAGATAGAGTAAGGGAACATAAATTTGCTAATTATGAAGTATGAGTAGAATAATCAGTCTTCTAGGAAATGGCTGATTTCAAAAAGACCAGCAAAACTACAGCAAACCTGCAGCAAACCCTACAGCAAACTCACAGACATATCTCAGAGGAGAAAAGGGAGAGGAAGAAAGGGAAAAAAGCCCCATAGGAGAGCAGTAAGGGTGGCTCTCCATGTACCCTGCTTCCCCACGGCCCAGATGAATGTGCAGAATGTATCCAAGATGCCAGCACTGTTTCTCCCA
Source organism: Camarhynchus parvulus (assembly GCF_901933205.1). NCBI lineage: Eukaryota > Metazoa > Chordata > Aves > Passeriformes > Thraupidae > Camarhynchus > Camarhynchus parvulus. Next base: position 102,676,174 of record NC_044573.1, on the reverse strand, counting down.
GCAGTCTTTCCTGGTTTGCTTTCTCATCTTGCCAAGCATTTGATTTTCCACTAATGTTTCATGTGAGGAGTTTCAGTGAGGAGAGCCCAACTGCTTTTCCTGCAGCATAAGCCCAGCATGGGAACAATACCCAAACTCTTCACAAGGCAAAAGTGTTCCAGGGCCCTGTCCTGACCACCACTGTGTTATATTGCAAGCAAAACTGCAGCCAGGTCACAAGGCTGCAAGGCTGAATTCTCTAATGCTTACAAAGTGCCTGAAGACTACAAAGCAGAAATCCATGGGATTCAAACTAAAAAAAGCTGAATGAGTGGCCTCAAAAGCCTCAAAAACAAGTCACCTGCACACACAGTGACCACACACTATTCTCTGGTGTCATAAACATACATTTGCTTAGCAAAAAGGATACAATTTGCCCTTGATTTCATAGGCAAAGCTAAAAATAAAACCACAGAAGGACAGTCTTCCATAATATCTGTCTTGCAAGAGAGATGAGCATGATGAATATTGGCTAAACCAGAATTAATGTATTTTTTCTAATTTTAATTGCACTGTCAGAGTTTCTAAAGAGATTCTTCTGTTAAAAGTGGAATTTTGAACTGAATTTCAATGTTAATGTTTTCAAACTGGAGAAAAAATGGAAACATTCTCAAAAACTCTTTCTCCCCTTCTGCAAAAGCAAAATATAAATTGGGACGTCAGTGATTGGAGCATTAAAAAACTATAAGTGACCCTTTTTTCTGATATTCTGCTTGATTTCAGTTTCACTCACTGCAAGGAGATTCTGCTTACTGTTTCATATTAAATAAATGTGAGTTTGTCCAGTTCTGCTGATTGTTATAATTCTGATAAATTATTTCATATTTCATACCTTATTTACAAGCCCATATCTTACTGCCCCAGGGATAATGATACAGAAGGCACCAGTGTTATTGGTAGGCTGAAGGGTACTGAGGAATCCAGGTAAGTCCTGCTTTGTGGCTAATTTCTGGGGAAAAAAAAAAAAGGAAACCCATAAGTAGATGACCACTAAGTGGTCGCATGGCACCATTATGGTGTAAAAGGCACTTGTGTTAATTTCTTAGATTTTCTTTATCTGAAGCTGTCTTGCTCCTGAGGAAAAAACAAACCACAAAGAACAGATGAAAGAAATAGGAATGATTTAGCTTATATTCTTTTGAATATGAACTAAATATACATTGTTTAGTTTATATTCTTTTGAATACAAACTAAAACTGAAACAATAGCACTGCATAGGATGTAAATCCTCAGTCCACTTCTGTAACATAGAACCATCAAACTTGCAATTCCGCTCTTGAGTCACGCCTTCCTTAACCAAATAAATAGTAATGAAGGTTTTTGTGGCATTTACCACTACCAAACACCTTACATAACTTGCAACTGCCCCAGACCCAGCTGCCTCCTGATGGGAAACTCCTCAACAGACCTTGCTTCTTTATGGCAGCTTGAGAGCCCACTGCCAGGGGTGGGTGTTTTGCACAAACAAATGTCAGACTGCATCTGGTGGGGTGACAATAGCTTCACACACATTTATCTGCCTTTCATTACTTTGTATCACACTCTCCAATTCTATTTACATTAGTTTTTATTTAATATGAAATAAGGCTTCATTGATGCATCTTAACTGCGTTATTCAACACCCACCAACTCACTGACAATTGCACATCAATACATTTTAGTTAAGCATCTGTTTCCTCATTTGCTCCCTTGTCAAATTTGCAATTTATGTCTGCATAACTTTTCACTCTGTAGCTGCACTCTGCATGAAACAGGTAGAGAATGCGCAGCAAAACGCTACGCTTGTTCTTCAGAGCAAATATGTTCTGCAAGTTCATGCTGTGAAGATCTGAAAAGTTCTTTAGGGTTACACATAGGTGTGAAAACTGTTGTGATTCTCTGTTGAAGCAATAGCCTCAGCTAGGTAATAATTAAATCATTTTTAAAAAATTAAAATTATAAAATTAAGGCCTTGTATTCACGTAACAGACTTTCATATCAGCAAAAAAGATTGTTGTTCTATAAGAGGAATAGAGAAGATAGAATTTAATAAGTTTTTATTGTGAAGTTGAATATTTAATTGTTAAAATATCTTTCCTTTGTATCATCCCAACTCCCTTTCCTACGCTTTCCCCTTCCCAGAAGAAATCAGGCTTTTTCCCAAGTTTATATAAAAAAAATATATACATTCTTGTGGCAGCTGAAAAGCTTACTATCCAAATCCTGAATATTTTATAGAAAATAAAATGATATTTATTTTTAAGTGCATTCTACCTTCAACACAACTGCATCCTCACAACAAATCTATTGCGTTGTCCTGACATAGTTACTGCAAAGGTTTTTCCTTTGCTGTCCCAAGGGCCCAATTGATTTATCTGCCAGAAGCCCAAAGCCCCAAAATAAGATCGCTTTGAGTTTACAGAGGTCATTTTTCATTGTCTAAATAAAAATTTCTAAACAAAAATCTCTCATCCTGTTAACCGCAGGGTCCTTATCTCCCCAGAGGCTACAGAAACCTGAGAGAAGCCATTTCAATTCTTTTATGAAGAAAGATAAAAGCAAGTTTTCGATTAGAAAGCCAAGGAAAGGCTTCTTATTAAATGGTGGTAACAGTAACTAGTCGAAAAGGCAAAAGCGTTCAAGGAAATGGGGAAAGGGAAATCATTATGCATGAAGCAAACACTATACATGAGGCTGCCAAGGCAATCTGAGGCAGTGACATTCGGGAAGGCAAGGCAAGTTCACAAGCCTTTGTAACTAGTTATAGTTCATTCCCATCTTTTTAAAAAGAGCTGTTTTATCAGGCATGTTTTCTTAATTGTGTGCCCATAGCTTTATCCACCAATATTAACTGTGTGTTGGAGCAATTATGTATTCAGACCCTCTTTCTCTTGATCTGTCATCATTCAAAGCACTTACGCAGCACTGACTGGGGTTTGAGATGGCATGTGATTCCAGCCCTGCAATAATAGATTCTGCAGTGCTAAGCTAAAAGTGAAATTATTAGAAGTTACTTCATATTCGAAGTTAGGATAGAGTGAGATAAACAGAGACATTAATGGTGATGCACTGGGAAATCATCCAGACCTCTGAAAGGGAAAGATTTCTTCTGTTTGGAAAAATTCTCAGAATATATGACTGAAGTTCCCTATTAGTGTTTTCCTTCCTCCTTCCTACATAACAGAAGAAGAGAAATTAACAACACTTAGGACACTAGGTAATTCTTCAGGACGCCAGCTCAAAATATCTAACCTAACATTTAAAATGCCAAGTTGAAAAACCCACCTATAATTCCTTATGAGGAAAAAATCCAGGGAAGATTTTTGAGAGCTCTTTACCCTTAATGAAGACAGGTATTCAGAACTCTGAGCATTTAAGATTTTCTCCTGCACTTAGCTATATTCCTAAATGTCTAGGGAAAATCACCCCATAAATGAGAGTGATGGAATCACATCCATCTCCAGCAGTGCAAAAAATCCACACTTGGATTTACCTGTGATTGTCACTGCTAAGATATTCTGGCCAACACTGTCTGTGGTATGGCATACTGACAGACAGCAGGTTTTCTTAATCTCTTATATCCTGAAAACAATTTGGAAAACTTAGGTGAATTTACCCGTTCCTTTACAGTTGTTTCCAGTACATCCTTGAACATGATGCCTTTTGTTAAGTGGTGAGAATATCCTTACCTATCCAAGATTAAACAATGCTTCCCTGGCCTCACACATAATTCAACAGAACAAAAAGGGAATTCTATTTCCCTATTTCCTCACTTCCTTCCCCTGCATATCTATGATAACAGGTATTTTTTCTGCCCCAAGTTTATATTTGCAACTGAATTTATGCTCTTTAATGAAGTAAAAGAAAAATTTAGTTTACCCAATTCAAATCAATAAGAAAATTTTATGTTTCTAAAGGCAGCACATCTCTTCTACTTCAGTGAGGTCAGGATTCTACCTCTAACATGTAGCTTTGTGATGTTAATAACTTCAGCAGACACAATTTAATTTATGCAGCCATCTTTCTTACCTGTATCTTACTTTTATGTATTTCTATACTTACAATAGAGATATCCATCTCTAATTTTTTTTAAAAGCTATGAAAATTAGGTTCTAACTAAACCACAGTTTGCCATGCTTACTTCGTTACTTTTCATATTTAAATGTATCATCTTTGCCAGGAACAGTCATACTGTTCAGAAAAGTCCTGATCTAGCCCCTAGTGCAGCTGGTGGAGCCTGTCACACTCTGACTGCAGCAGGAGCAGGATCAGGCCTTAAATGTGGGGCTTCTTAAGGTGCCTCTTTCTCATATACTCATCTAGCTGTTGAACCAGGTGTAATTGAGAAATGCCTGACTGTTTCAGGCAATGCAGGTGTCTTGTAGAGTAGAGTTCACAAATTTGATTTTCTGAAGGTAAAATATGCTGTTTCCCAAATATGCCTTGTTGCAATATTTTTTTAATATTACTTTTTCAAATTATATTTGTTATTACTTAAAATCTCTCTGAATATCTTGTACACCTTGTGTATGTTTGGAATCTAAACTGTGAAGCTGATTTAATGTGTCAAAATTGACAAATAATGATGAGAGGAATGAAAGTTTTGAAATGCCTACCTTTCATTTTAGGCCTTGAGATATTTTTCTCCTTATCAAGGAAAGAGTTAGAGAAGAGAGAAGCTGATCACATAAAAATCAGAAACCACATTTAAAAGTTTATTTAGCCTAAATAAGGCAGGGTGGGATCTGATTTTTGGAAGTCAAAGACAAGTAAATAGAAAATAAGGCCCACATTTACCATAGTAAGGACAATTAGCCATCAGAACAGCAGAAAACACTGCCAGAAATGATATCAAGATCAGTCACTTTTCTGAAAAGTGCAGCCTTTCCTTTGTGGTTACTGAATGGAAGACAAGGATTAATACCAGGATGTCCTACAGCCCCCGCTAACTAGGAGGTCTGACAAGACAATCCAACAGCCCCTTCTGGCCTTAAAACCCTTCAAATCCATGAAACCCAGGAACACCTTCTGCTGGAACACATTTGCTACAAGTGCTGTGATTCACCTTCCTTGCAACTCTCTGGGGCTCCCTGCCAAACAGAAGAAAATAAGGTTTTAAGCCCAGAAGGATTTTTACAGTAATACAAGATATTGATCCCTGTGTTGTTTTCAGCAGCAGCTTGTTTTTCTGCCCAGGTTCCTTAGAATCCCAGTGTGCCCAGCAGGTTAATGCTGAGTAACTGTAAGATGTTAGGAAAACATGACACACACTTTATTGTACAGAGTTATATTATCCAGAGACTGCAAGAAGGACATTGGCATAGATTCAAGCCAGTGTTTATGTTTATTAAAACCTGGCTGTATCCTGAAATTTCAGTGATAGCTTACAGCTGGCAGCACCCGTTCTATGCTAATTAAGGTTGGTTAGTGTTGTGCCACCCTCAAATGGCCATAAAATTAATAGAAGACAGGACTGATGCTTGGGAAGCAGCACAAGCACAATAAACCACTTATCAATAAATGCAACAGGCTGCAACCTTACTGCTTAGAAAACAGAGCAAATCTCAGCTCTGTCATTTTGATAGAAAATGCTGTGCTCTGTTCTTCTTTCCTTGGGCCTGAGTAAAAATTCAAGACAGGCTAGAAGAATTGATTCTTCTCACTGCTTCAAGATACCTCTTGGTCTTTTAGGGATCAAACTGATGCCCAGGAATAACACAGCTCTTTGCATCAATGAATTTTCTATCACCTATTAGCAATGAGAACCTCACAATGCTTTTAGACATTTTTTTAAATCACTTGCAGGAATTTTGCCTGATTTTTTCTCTCTTTTGAGTGCAGGTAAAGGTTCCATCAAAATAAAAATTTCCCAAGCATTAGGAAACAGACATCCACAGATAACCAGAGCTGTGCAATTTAGTCCAGAGCCTCTGCAGGTGTGGCCAATACAAAATTGGTTAAAGGTTACATTACTTCTAAACAAACAATGGCTCTAATGCATCTTTGTTACTGTCATTGAAAAATACAATGTGAGTGATTTCCAAACTGGGCTGTTCTCAGCTGGTGCTGCTGGTCTGTGCTTTTCCCCTGGCAAGACTATGCAACTGTTGTCATACAGGTTTTCCTGGAGCTGTAACCATTCAACAGAACTCCAGGAGTTGATGCCCTAAGAGAAAACCACAGTCTTTGGTCTTGCATTACAAGACCAAAGACTGTAGAGGCTGGTATGTACCTGTTCTTGCCTTGCCGGATGGGTGAAATAGCAGTGAAAAAAAAAATGGAATTTTCCATTTTGCATACTTTAGAAAAGTCTATTCTACGAATCTTTAATGTTCTATCGAGTTACAGCCTTTAAACAGTCATAATGCAGAGTTGGGGGAGGGGGTATTTGTATTTGTTACACAAAAGGAACAAGGCTGATACATGTTTTGTGACGTGGGGGCACTGTATTTTTAATTTGCTTAACTTCCTGAGATGTTTGACCACGTGCTCTCACGTCCAGGGTAAACATGCACCAGGCTTAGGGCAAGAGAGGAGTTTCCTTTCTGGTGAATTCAGCAGGACTTCAGGAGGAGTCTGGAGTCTTTTTTCTGCAGAAAGGGCCACAGAGTACAGCCAGAATCACCTGGGCAAGACTTTCCTAATCCATTTCCACCCACAACACAGTCCTCAGGTTCTGCTAGAATCCTGATCTCTCCTCTTGCTAGAGGAAACAACTGTTGCGTCCCATGACAAATTAACCTAACCGAAGTCCCTGGGCTCAGGATAATGTTTTACTGGTGCAACAGCTGCAGCTTGTGGTTTAGAGGATATCTGATGAGATAACTTGAAGGTCTTCTGAAGCTATGCAACTTGCTGGCATTTAAAAATCATAGACATATTAACAAACATCTGTTACACTACACATCATAACATTTATTGTAAGATAACCTACAATATGCTGTACCATGTTAGTGATAATAATAACTATGATAATTACACATACAAAAAAGGATGTGCAACTCAAAAGCATTAAGTAGAACCAAAATATAAATCTCTCTGACAGAGTTCTCATTTATAATGTAAAACCTTGCATGAAAGAAAAACACAAACAGCACAAGGCATCTGAATTGCAGCTCCGATTGAGATCCAAACAAACTAAAGTTAGGTGTAAGGGCAATGTGTACCCAGGGACATAAATAAATAAAAGGAAGGAAGAAAATAGCCTCTTTTTACATCCAGACAGTCCAGAGAATAATAATGTGCTGGTTTTTCAAATCCAAGTACCTATTGAAGATTGTAATGATTTCAGTCTAAAAAGCAATGCTGGAAAGCCTCTTCAGAGATTGCAAGCTCCCACTGTGCAGAAACATTGTGTCACTGCACACGGGTGTAATGGAGACAGACAAAAGAAGTAGTTCAAGGAAAGAGGTGGGGAAGCACTGGATGATGTACTTTCTCAGAAAACCTAGTTACAGTTTTATCAGTGACAAAAAAAAAAAAAGGGGGGGTGGTATAGGGTGGAGGATGGAGGGGGACATGGTTGAGTAATTTCTTGCCCTAAAGTGAAAATGCTGCCTCTAAACTGATTACACTGCAAGCAGAGAAGCTTTAGGTATCCTTTTATTTTGCTAGAAGTGGTACCAACAATTTGCCATGACAAAGACTGCAACATGGTTTGTGGTTTTCCACACATTCTACCGTAAGCAACTCTTCCAAACTGATCTCTGCTATCTTCCCTGCTGACCTTTTCATACAAAAAAACTTGAGAAGCTGTGTTAAGGGCTGTGTTAATTGTCCTTAAATTTGTGTGCTTGCAGCTTGTTTTACTCCATGTATTTAACTTTCTTTAAAAAAAGCAGCATAGTTTTTTACACAATCAAAAGGCACACTAATTGAGATGAAATTACTCAGACTACTTCAGCTTATACAAAGATTTAATCATGGATTATCATTTAAAGATGCTGAATATCACATAAAGCATCAATAGTAATTATATTTTATTTACTTTCAAGGGTTGATCCTGTATAATATTTATGAGGTATAGAAAAATATTGTTCTTTTAGGAAATTAAATTTTCAGGAATACATTACTTAGGTTTCTTATTTTTTCTTAATTCACATATAATCCATTTGACTTCATGTCTTTCACTAAAAATGCTGAGAAAAAAATCATGGCATTTTTATTAGAGGTCAAAAGGACAAGAAGATATTTTAAAGCCTGTTTTTTAACATAAAAATATTAACACCTAAAGGGAAAGAACCTATTTAATACTTTGAGTTTAAATGAATCCATGTATATGAGAGTTGTAGAACAGCACTGACAGAAAGAGGAGTGAAAGGGGAAACTCAGGATCCCTCTGTTGTTATAGGAAGACATTCTTCATTTTGATAAATACAAGTGTCAAATATTGATGTCTAGGGAATTGTCAGACACCTGAGAAAAATACACTAAGAGGCTTCTTTCCATACTGGATAAAGTTATTCCCAACTCTAAACCTTTACTGCTTTAGGTATAGTCAAGGTCTTTGTGTTTCTTGACACTTTTCAGTCAATACTTTTCCTGGGTGAAGTCCTAAAGAAATGGAGATATATTTATAGAAATAGCCACTCAGAAGTTCTCAAGGAAGGCAGCCAGGTTATTGCCAATATCTGGATTCCTAAGCCTAGACCACACATTTCGCTTTTAGCAAGTGGCAGTGACAAGCCCTGACAGAGAGGAAACTTCTGGGCATCAATCTGTCCCACAGGCAGTCGCTGGGATGGAGGATGCAGGACAACCCCTCTAAGAATCTCAGCTGCTGAAGCAGGAAAAGAAACAGCAGTGATTCTGGCTTGGAGACATTTATGAGACATTGAAAGGAGAGGAAATGCCTTCAAAGACCAACTTTTGCAGCCCTTTTATACAGTGGATTACTTCATTTCAAGATTGTGGCACATATTAAAGCAATGATATTAGATCCCGATTACATGCAAAATACCACAAACTAAAGAGGTTAGAAATTTAAAATAGAACAAGAAAAACAGAAGAAATTATACTGTGCAAACAAATGTGCAGGCATACTTTGTCAGTAAAGCATGTATGCAAAACTCTTCAGGTGCAGAAATCTTCCTTTTCAAAACCATGCTAAAATTGGAAGCTCTCTGGTGATTCAGAGCTTTCACTTTCTCATCTGATGTTTGTGCCGCACAGAAAGAGAGCCCAGCCTTTCACTTTTACCCTTAAGTACCTTAGCTAAATCCCAGCTGGGTGCAGCAAAACTCAGACTCAAAACCATGAGTATTTATCAGTAGTCATGATATCAGATGTCTCCAACCTCTGACCATAGGTTCTAATCATCACTATGAAATTTGGAACATAGCTAAATAGTTTTAATCCTAATAACATTAGTCAATCTCTGATATACACCCTGGAAACCATTCCAGCAATATGTGTTTTATGTCATTTTCTCAGGATTCAAAAATAAATAAAAATATGAGGAAAGCAGAAAGTAAAAACAGAAAAAAAAATAGCAGGATGTTGCTGCCACTGATGTCTATGGCAACTGGCAGAAATCCCATGCATTTTAATGGGAGTAAGATTTTCAATTTTTAGTACTTGTGCCCTACATATCTTTTGCCTTCAGCTCTTCTCGACAGCATTGACTACATGATGTTCTGAAAAATGAACCTCCAAAATGCACAAAATGCAGTTTTGGTCTGTTGGAAAGGTTTATTCTTTTTTTTTTTTTTTTAACTTATGCTCAAATTTCAAATATGGGCATAAGGATTATATTTTTATTTTACTACATAAGGGGAGTGAACAAGTCTTGATGCTGACAGAACACTTTATGTGATATTTAGCAACAAAGAAGGAAACTCTGTCAGCCCAGAATTCACAGGAGCACCAGTTGGCTAAATTCATGGCACGGTGTGGGAAAATTACCTCAACACTGTCTACTTTTGCTGATTTTTCCTTATGCTGACACTTCTGATGCCCTGAAAGTTGCTGTGCTCACATCCTCTGCTGCTGGTGTCAAAGAACACTCTCAGTCTTCACATGCCAAGATGAGGAAAACCTATTGCAATGCCCAAAAGACTTAACTCCTGTCAAATATATTCATTTAACACAAGCACTCTGGTCTATGACTCTGAAATCTTAAAGTGATGGCACGAAGCAGGAAGGAAGGGAAAAAAAAAAACAAACCAGTAGCTTTTAAAAGAAAATCTTCAGTTAATGGGTAGAGCCACTCCAGTTCATTGCAAAACAAAAAGACAAAAAGTATTGGCCACAAAGACAGAACTAAATTTTCAGATTAGTGCTGTACACAAAGGATTGTAGACAATCCTACTGAAAAATAGAAATAACTGCCTCACATGAAAAACAGCCTACTTGATCATACACTTGAAGGTACATACAGTCTGTCTTGTGTCCAGCCTTCTCCTTGAAGACTACTTTCATCACTTGGGTCAGTTTTTGACACTGGTGTAGATTTAGTATTGTTAAATATTGTATTTAAAAAAAAATTAAAATTGTTCAGCTATTTGGGTGCAGTATTTTTTTTCTATTCTTGCCAAGACTATAGAAGCCCAGTGCATAGTGAAATTCCTTCATCATGTGCTACAGATTCCCTCGGCTAAGCAACAATCCCTCTCTTCTTCTCTCCATTTCATCAAGCTTACACATATGTGAATAAAACACTTTCAGAACAGGGCCAATAGCAAGCCTGTCACATCAAGCTCCTGGCTCTGTGAGGTTTTGAGAATGTGTTCCTGCACATGTAAAGATTCCCACTGGTGTTAGCATCCCCTCATGTGTCCTCAGAACAGAACTGAGTATCTTGACTTGGAAGGGACCTGTAAGGATCATAGAATCCAACTCCCTGCTCCTCACAGGACTACCCAAAACAAACTCAGAAGACCATGCAGGCCGTTTGTTTGGTTTACCACATCCACCAACTGGGTTGGTTTTCATGGCTATAAGGTCCCTTCTTCTTTCATCATACTGCCACCCAAATTTACTTCATTTTGCAGTATACACAAACAAAGGAATAGAAATTTAATAACCTCAAAAAAGACTCAAAGAATGTGATGAGGCTACATGAAAAAAACCTATCAACATCTGCAAGGCAGAGGAAATAATCTATCTGTGCAGCCCAGGAAGTGTCATAGGAAGGTTTGCACATTCCTCTGAGCCCTCATGTTGGAAAGAAGTGGATCAGCTGGAGCCAAATGTAAATCATCAGGCCTGTGAGGAAAGCCCAAAGGAAGTGCACCTGTTTAACCTTAAGCCAAAGAAAATGGAAGGAGGCATTTGAACAATGACTACAGTGTAGAAGATAATTATATATTTGCTTAATCTGTTCTGGGTACAAAAAAAAAAAGAAGAATAGACTTAAGTTTCTGAATTTAATAAAGCTCTGGACTAGGTTCCCTGTGCAGCAGTGAATTTTCACCTACTGAGGGTCTTCCAGAGCAGGCAGGACAGACTTGAATGATACAGGTGCACATTGATCATGCAGTGGGACAATCAAATTTGTGATTACACACACAAATGCAAAAAAACACTTTCACCCTTATAATTTTTTAATCATTTATTCTTGAGAAGAAACACAGAAAAGTTTTCAATTGTCAGGAGGGGCTGCAGGAGCTGTTTGTCTCTCTCACATTCTTTCCTCTTTTGCCTTCTCACTCATTTTCTTAAATTTTATTTTCATAACTTATTCCAGAAAAGGAACCATTTATTTTCCTTTGCAAAGCACCTTAAGGTTCAGGTAAATTAAAAGCTGTGTCTGAATGGCCCTTACTTTCACATGACAACACTTAATGAATAGGATTTTTGTAAAACATCTACATTTTCAGACATTTGCCCATACAAGTACGTACTGAAGATTCTGAATTTTTCCACCCACTTCATTCTCAGAACTGTGAAGTGAAGTAGCTGGTAGCAAAGGAAACTTTCTGGGGATTGCCACTCACACAAGGATACACTCACAGCTTTTGTGCTTGCTTGGAGACTAACAGCACTTTCTATACAGCCAGAGATGCAATTTTATAAACAATGGAAGCAGTTCTACTGAAAAAAAGATTTTTGAAAACAAAACACATACTTTTTACTAATCCTAATAGTAATGATAAACTTGCAGGAACTTTTGAAACAAGAACATAAGAAGATAAAATGAGATGCATAAGAGGAAAAGAAGAGAAAATTAATAAAGAGATATTAAAAATGTATTATCGGAAGCAGGTAATTTTGTGAGCTCTCCAAGACTAAAGATTTGAGATTTGATTCAATCACAAGTGATCTGTAGAGCTGCTGTTAAATTTCCTATTCTTGCTCACATCAAAAACTAAGATTTGCTTTAATAGGGATTGAACATACACAGAATAAAAACAATCATTCTGAAGGGTTATGCTGCTGGCTTTAGCCCTTCCTGCATTTCACCTGGGAACACTAACAAGTGCTGCATTTCTTTGATATCTAACCTTTGCAAACAAAAATTGCTCATTTAATTTTAAATGTAGGATATGACCATGATCTTCTTTTAGTAAGCGACTGACACTTTAAAACATTCTTTTCTTAAAGAATGGCACGGTGTGGGAAATCACAGTATTGTATCTCAGTATGTTTGGTTTTCCTCAGTCCTTGTAATGAATACACCAAAGGGAGTCAGTGCAGCAGAGGGAATGCAACATTTCCTGACATCACCTATTTATCTAGCACAAAATTGGAATGATTTTGAAGGCAATGAACAGAATTCAGAAAGAGCAAGGTCTGGCCACAAGTTCTGCCCTGGCTATATGTGTTCATTCCCTAATTCACCAGGAATCTCAGTCTCCTCATCCTCTTTCTGTGCGCAGTGTTGGATTTAAGCTGCTCTTTACTATGTTGGGGTTTTGTTCCTCTTGTATTTTTTCTGAATACTGAAGCATTTTTTAAAATACTAAAAAGAGCATACAAACATGCAACTAAACCAAAAGAATCAAGCATGGCACAGTAGGAGAAGAAAGCTTCTGGGGAGAGAAAGCAAAACTGTGTGACAGATGGAAAAGTCTCAATGGATGAATGGTACTACTACAAATAAGTAGCAGGCAGCCAGAGGGAATCAAATAATGATTATAGAAGAAAAATGAGGGTTAAAAAATGGGGTAGAAAAAACCTTCAGCACTGGCAGAAAATTCAAGAGTAGCAATATAAAATATTTGTATAAGAGAGGTGTAATTATATGCTTTCCACAGACAGGGAAAGCAGTAAAGACAAAGAGGCCACACAGCTGACAAGCATGCCAGTGTGGACAGTAAAAAGCTCAACGTGTCCTTGGAGAGGAAGGAATGTACTCCAGGATTTGGTCTGGCATGCCCCCAAACCTGAACAGATTACTTTCTGACGATCAATACCTGTAACCACCAGAGGCCTGTTGGAGTGTTTAAAAAAAATAGCAAAAATCAGCTTCAAAGAGACCTGGTCCCGAGCTCACATTTTCTTTTTGCCACTGGGTGCTGAGGTAAGAGCTTTGGACAAGGCTCATTTTTCATCTCTTTATAGGTCTGCGGATGGAATATGAAGTGTCGCGGCGTGTTCCCAGGGCTTCGCTCCGTCGGCTTCCTGTCCCAGAGAGGAGCACTCTCAGGATGACACTCGTCCCCTTTGACCAAAGCTGGTATCAGATCTTTCACAACAGCCTGGTTAATGTCTCCTTTAACATCCATGACTCCTATCCACCTATAAAGGAAAAAAATGAAATCTTTATTGTTTCCTTAATTTAAGTCCCGTTTCCTTTGGAGAGAGATAGAAAAACCAAGAAGGTTCCTCATTTTGTTTGAAATGTCACTGATCAACAGTTAGAGCCAAATACAGCTCAGCTGTTTTAGAGAAGTACAGTAGGTTCTTTTTCACATACTATGCTATACCTGAATAGAAATTGAATCTCAGATTTTTCCCAATAATAGAATTTAATCACAAGCACATGCTGAAAAAAATGCATTTAGACATTACTATGAGTAGGAAGCAATAATTCATACATGTTTCTGGAGTCACAGAGTGTTTCATATAGTTTGATGTCTCCAATTACAATTCCATCTTTTCCTCTCTCACATTTAGCTTAATTTTCTTTTGTCTTTTTCCCATTCATTTTTCAAATACTGCAAGGCATATTTTCCCAAAAGAACTGATGCAATTCATTTTTTTGTCCATCTACCTTCATTGCTGTAAATGACTGATCTGAATAAGGGGAAACAGAGAACAACAGCAAATCTAAGCAGCTTTTTAAGGAAACAGCTAAGAAAAGGAAAAATAAAAAAAGAAAGAAAGGACTGTATTATTAATAGCAAAGTCCAGGATGATGGATGAAAAGAACAACAATATCCTTTAATCATAAAGCACTAACATTCCAGCAGTGCTGGTAAGTGACTGGAGCAGTGAAACCATTTGAGACTTAAACAGATGGATTAGGAAAGGTTCCACTGTGGGTTCCTGGACAGATTTCAAAACAGCAGCCTGGTTAACTAATGCACAAAAAGAAAGTGATTCTCCCAATCAATAAGCTTTTATGTAAGCATATTTGAGTTATAATATTTAAACACAGCAGACAAGTGGGGAATCAGGAATTCCTCATGCTGGGCTAGCAAAGCAATAAGTTTTACTTGAATCTAGAGATCTCTTTTTTCCCAGCAAATTGCAAAGGGATTTTATAGCTAATGTTGTCACCACATGTTCATCAATATATTAACAGCTCCTGATGGTTTTGTGAAAGTGATGGTGAGTTCCAAGTCCAAAAGATGCTTTTTTTTTTACAAATATTTTTTAAAATACTCCTTTAGGGACAACTTAACCAGATTTTCATTGAATGAAGGAAACTCCACTAAAATTAATCATTTACTACCTTTCCTAGTGAGCACCCTTTCCACAAATAATTAGAGAGGGAATACAATCAAAACCCCAGGTCATAGGAGCTGATTCTCTTCAGCATGATAACATGTATTCTAGGTAAGAAATGGAGATGGAAAATAGTAATGGTTTTATACTGATATTTTTGCATATCTTTATTTCAAAATATCTTTTAAAGGAGGTTATAATTTTCAAGGAATTACTGGCAATGACTACTATGTCTCTTTCTCTTAAGTACCCAGTTGCAGATAGAAGTATGATATTTCATAAAGGTTTCTAAAAGTGACCTACCATAGATCTTTATATAAAATGGTGTTATTATTATTATTATTTTTATGTCTAATAACTTGCAATATTCCAAATATAGAAACAAGCACCACAAGGGGAAATTTCAGGTACAAAGGAAAATTTCAGGCTCTTGTATGATACTTGGAGTTCTAGGCCATGGTCTCTAGTACTCTGTTTATACCATAAGGAAGAGACCTGCAAATTTATACAGTTTACCAATATAGGCTTCCCCTTCCCAGCTGAGATCTGGCTACAACAATTTGATCTTAAATCTTACACTTATTCAGACAGGAATTTTGCTTATTTTGCATCGTATCATATCCTTTAGGAAACACTTTGATAGTGTTTCCTAAAGACTAACCTTTTAGCATTTTGAGTTTTCACATTTTGAGGTATCTAGTCAGTATTCAGAAGTCTTTTTGAGATTCTTCATGGCTATCACGAAATTACATCCACCTGTAAAAGTCAGAACCAAGAGAACACTGTGGAAGTGTACACTGATTATGAATCCCAATGGAGTTTTAAAAAAAACCCTCCCACTAATATTTGACCAAGTAAGAAAGAACTTTTCAGTTTTTCAAGACACTTCAGAATCAAATGCCTCATTTAGTTATAAATACATCCTGCATTTTGCCAGCATACAAAGTAGTGATTACATGTGTAATATTTGTCACTGGCTTCTTGCCTGCTAGAAACCAGGTTGTAACTGCACATTTTGATGTCCGAAGTATTTTGGTCTGGCCTGAAGTATCAGAATGCTGTGGTGCTAGGATTTTGCCTTTTTCCATCAAGGAATTTGGACTCCATGACCTATGGGGTTGCTGGCTTTCCTGACTCTCCTTTAAATTGCCAGCCAGGACCTCTGCTGAGTACATGTGTAGGTCTGAATATATGTATGTATTTGCCTCGAGGTTTACAATGCAAATGTTCTTCATAAATTGAAAAAGGACACTGGGGGGGAAAGTGCCTACAGCCCCAAAGCATTAGGTTTATTTGTCTGCACTATAAGAATAGTATCTTTCAGTCCCCAGGGTATGACCCTCGCAGGATTAAATGTCATTCATTGTCAGAGTAACTAAACAGTTGACAGAAGCTTGTAGTAATTCTGTAGTATTCAGTAAAATCCTCTGAAGACAGCCGAGTTCCTTCCTTCCAATTTTCTGAATGGGGTCTTCCCCTTTCTGAGACTAAAACCATCTTTTTCCTTCTCAGTCTGGATACCAGTTGTAAGTACAAAGTCTTTTTTCTTTTTCTCTTTACTAGTGTGAATTTCAGAGTGAAGGTGGAAGAGGAGGAAGAGCACTATAAGAAGTCCTGTTCTGGCCTTTCCTCTGAGCCAGTTTGTCTCTAACTCAATCCCCATCAGCACACGCTGTGTGTAGTGTTTGGAGCAATGGCAGCATAAATTCTCTCTGCTTTTTCTAGTTATTCAAATTCTGTGACATTTTGTGATGATCTGAGGGCATGTTTACAAGCAGTAAAAATATACTGACGTCATGAATAGACTAGAACCCAGATGCTATGATTCAATTTCAGCTGCCAATTACTACTATTTTGAATACAAACAAATCTGAAAGTAAAAACATCAAATTAAGGGTATTAAATATGTTAAGCAGATTTTGAAGTATTACCCTATTTCTACTTTAAAGGGAACTACAAATTCCAGAAAAGGAATAGAGTTCTTGCCTACAATTAAAACAGTAAATAGTATTATATTCTGTGTAGCTCTTAGGAGTTTGGTCCCCCACCGTTATCTGTGGGATGCTTCACACTGCCACAGTAGGGCAGTTCAACATTTCAACCTCTTACTGTAAAAATTAACCTGTTTTTTCTAATACATTTTGAACTCTGTTCACAGAAGCCCACATTGCATGAAATTCACAGGCCCCCACAGAGATAAAATAATTCTCCTTTTTGATGCACCGCTGAGGAATGCTAAAAATAGTTGAACATCCCAGGAAAAAAAAAATCCTTTGGGGACTGCAGTGTCTTTGCCTCACTGGAAAGAAAACAAATAGATAAACATATATGTGTACAATTACATCCAATTTCTGCATATTACACCAAGTAGTTAGTCTACATTCTGGAGATTCCTGAATCTCCCGCCTATCTAATTATTCTACTTCTTTATTCCAAATGTAGAAGAACACTGCATTAATCTCAATTGCTGAATAACTAATAGCTGCTATTGCTTCCATTTACTGTGAGAACATCTTAAATATTAGCACATGTAAGAAGCATATAATTTTGTTTAATATATAGATATATGAGCACATATCTAAATGAAGACGCACTTACATGCACACATGTGTGTAAAATTATTTGCTGTGAAAAAAAAATCCTCAATGCCATATATACTTTGTTGTCTGACTTCAGATTTATTTTGGGTGGAGTCTTGCATCACTGGCATAATGCTTACATGGAGAGGTTGGATTGACTTGAACCTGAGTCACTAGGAGGACAAAGGTTTTTCATTAAAATCTTGCTGATTAGCCCTAAAAATGACATTGGTGACCTTGGAGAGAGCACTAGTTTTCTTCACTAGAAGCATGGAAGATTTGAAACTGTTAAAGTCCTGATGTGCATATATATACACAGATCTCAACAATTTGATCTGCTCTACTCTCTTCTGAGTTATTTTTTGGAATGTTTTTAAGGAAGATGTGTCAGCAGTAAGACCAGTTATAGTACATTTCATCTTGAAATGTTCCTATATACTACTATATACGTGAAAGGCATTGAACCATACTTTTATAAACAGCACAAAAAACTTATCAGAAGTTGAATAAAGGACGTGTATGTTCATTACTGGCTGTGGTGAATTTCTTTTTGGATGCTATGTGTTTTAACAGCCCTTTATTCCTGTCTATATGCCTCTCAAAGTGAAAACAGTTTTATTAGATGTTGTGGCAGCCTTCAGATTATATTCACACAAACAAACAAGATATTACTTGGTGCCAAAACATTTGTATGGGCACTGAACAATCATCATTAAAGCAGTCAACATTAAGCATTCAGAAATGGTTAACACTCCAAAGTGTTTAGGTAGACAAAGGTTTCAAAAGTAAAAGAGGTTTCAAAACTGGTTTTCATCTATCTACAGAATTTTTTTTCCTTTTTAATGAAAATATTCTGCTTATACATAAGATACCATCAACACATCCTTAAAAAAGGGGATATCTAAAAGTGGAAACGTTAAAGTGTCCTTTAACCATTGATATTAAATATTAACCCAAATTAAGAATAAAAATAAATGAAAACCTCTGATAGATATTACATCTATATGTAGCACACTTTTTAACATTCACTATATATGAGAGTAATCATGTTTTTATTCATGCAAATGTTCTTGTAGGAAGCACCTGTAGTGAACATGGTGTTGTAATGAGATATGTAGGTCATATCATAGAGAATGACTGTAAAATTTAGCCACTTGATGCACTTGCAGGTGTGAAACATCTCAAAGGCTCTGTTCTGATTAAATGAATTTCAAATTCTGTGACAAGAATTAACATGCCCTGAGCAGGACTGGGTGCTGAACATGCAAAGATATTTATAAATTCCTCTTGATGCTCTTAATATTAGGGTAATCAGTTTGCTCTTTCCTTTCCATTTGTAATATTTATTTCATGTAGTACAAGAGATTGCCATTTCAAACTATCTCTGTTTGCTTGGCTTAAGGAAAAAAAAACCCTAAGGTTTTCTTTAGTACATCTGTCCCCTAGTCACTGTCTTCACTGTTATCGCTAAATCATGAGGCTCAGGACAACACAAGGCCAAGGACAGAATTTTGCTTTGCATATTCTTTGTATAATGTTCTTAATTTATTTTTATTTTAAATTTTCACACCACAGTCAACTTTAACTCAGAGGATAGGTTTCAACATCATGCCTGCCTCTGTCAACAACAGACCAGTGGCCAACAGAGGGACATGCTACTCATGGCCTCCTCCTTCCCTCCTCCAGGGCTTACCTTCATCTCCTTGCAGACCAACCACTTGAACCCAGAGCAAGTCTCAAGGTACTGCTTTTGTCAAAAGATACCTTAATTCTCCCTCAGTGTTCCACTTTTCTATATCTTAATCTGACTCCTATAAAGAGTCTAGAGTTACTCAAGTCTGAATGACATTCCTAATCCACCAGTAGTTAGAGCTGAGCCATGGCTCAAGGCTTTCCTTATCCCATAGTCCAGAAATGAAGCTTGGTATCTCTCTCAGAAGAGCCCAGGCTTTATCTGGGCCATCAAGTCAGCCACAAAACCATGCAAGTTAATTGGAAGCATTAAACTGAGGAGGATTCTGAATCAAGCCATGACCGCTATTAGCAACTGAGTACTGGGGTAAAGGTGGATAATAATTTTTTACTATACATAATGATTGTCTTAAATTTGCACATTAGGCAAATCCTCAACAGTGCATGGGGTCACCAGAAATCATGCTCTGAGGTTCAGCAGTTGCACAAATACACAGAGAGCTTATGTGAACCAGAGAAATGAAACCTGTCCAAGATCCTAAAAGCTCCCAAACCGACATGCAGCTTTAATGTGAGCAACTGTAAGATGATTTATTTTTTTTCAGATCAAATACACAAAGTTCTGGATGTAATTCTGTTAAGCAGTTTTACATCTTGCCACTAGGACTTTTTTTTCCTCTGTGCTAAGCTTTAATATCCTTTCAAATGCATTAATGTGTCCCTGGAACAGACGCTTAGAGACTCCTGCACGCTTTGAATATTTCCACTTTAAAGAGGGCTTTCAATACGTACTGAAACTCTACGTACCACCTCACTGGCACCAGATCTTGTAAAACACTAAGGAAAATGCCTCCTTGCCCAAAACATGTCCAAAAAGAAAAATCCTGCTTCAGGTCATCCCACAGTTAAGGAAAAAGAAAAGGTGGGACCACATAAAACATCTCTTGGAGATTTATGCAAATATTTGTTTCCCTTTCAGTAGACTCCCATCTCAGCAGTTTGCATTTGAATTTCAGGTTTGAGCAGTTCCTGTATGCCAAAGAGAAGCTGGGGCAAAACTGGTAAACTCCAACAAGATTCTTTCAAAAAGCTCTGTGTTCTTTTTGTCTTTAAATGCTATAATGCAGCTCAATACAATGGGAAGAGTTCATGTATTGGAAGGGTTAATTTCAGACAAACAAAATATTACTTTTATTTAAAGGTTCAACATGCAATGTCTGCACTCCAAGTCTGTGAATAAGCCTGAGTTCTAACAAGCCTCGCATACTTTCATTGTTATTGCAAAGAATTTCCACATTGAATATAAGACTTCATATTCCTACCCTATAATGACTCATAGTAGACAGGTACGGCTGAAAAAAATGTCACTGAATACTATTAAAAAAAAAACCAACTATTTGTTTTGTAATTTGATCCTCTGGACTTCTCTAAATGCCTAGTAATTTGGTTAGACACTCTGGTGCTTCTGAGTTTTATCTTGAAAAGACACACTGGAAGAAAGTCTTGAAAACCAGTCCTGCATGCAGCAGCGAATATCTTCTCGTGCTCTGATCATATTGCTGTACTAGCATGCAACTACAGAATTATCCCACTCTCTGCATGGATCTCAAGTGCACTTTCAAAATGAGTTCTTTCTTTCCTATCAGCACTGAAGCTGCTTAGTAAATGCCTTTTACAGATCTATTGACATTCATGCTTTTAAAATAATAACTTTATGGACACTCCAGATAATGAAATAGAGTTCATGAGAAAATGTAACTGACCATCTACTTACTTGTGGGTCTGAGGAGAGCTTTGCACAGAAACTGGCAAAATGAAAATGTGGTATGTAGGAAGGATGTGAGGATTGATTTGCTAAGCAAACCTGACAAAACTCAATGGGCAATTTTGTAGTTTGATGAAAACAAAAATTAAAGCTAAGAATAACAAACAAAATGATAGTAGTATAAACAACAAAGCCACCACAGCATGTAAGCTTAAGTGCAATAAGAGGCATATCATCTCTTTAAGTTGAATAAACCCCTCACAAAAAGAGAAAAAAAAAATGTACATGCAGACTCTGAGTTGCAAAATCTGGTTTTTCTAAGGGATAGGACTTTCTAAGTTTTGTAAAGTGCATCTAAACATGCATTAGCACACAGCATGAGGAACAAAGAGAATAAATTTGAGGTGTGCATACAATTGCAGGGCTAGGAATTTACTGGGATCACATGGATGTTGTGGGATAGCTTCCACAACTGCAGTGCTGCAATAGGTGCTGCACCAGACCTCTGGGAGAGATGGGCTAGGATGGAAAGGAGGAAGAGTTTGCCTGTATGAGAAAGGAGCAGAGATGCCTGGAGCTCTGCCTAGGAGTAAATGATGAGCCAGCTGAGATTTGTGGGTCAGGAGCAGCGTGCAGGCAGACATAAGCAATGTTGCAGCGAGTGTCTTACCCTCACTACAGTGCAGTGTAGTTTGGTGAACCCCTTTAGGTATCTAGGACTAAAGAGAGGTGCTCAGGAACCAAAGACATCGGATTTTGTATTCTATGCTTACCACAGAAAAATGCTTAAGTGAGGACTCTACAGAAAAATGCTAAAGACAAAGACTTCTGCTTAACAGTTTGTGCTGTGTCAGAGGCAAGTCAAAGGAGCTTGCAGTAACTAAAGATAAAGTAACACTAGAAAGGAAGAGCAGAGCTGGAAGTTTGCAGTGTATATTGCCAATAAGTCAATGTATTAAGGAAATGTAGCTATAAATTTCCTGGAGAAAAACATATTTTTTCTATAAGTTAAATTATGTTCCATGTTTTCTGGTAACATCTATTTTAAACTACACTGTACTGTAAAGGCAAGGTTTTAGAATGGTCTAAATTAGTCTATGGTGATTACCCACATTGTGCAACTTACTACTGTTTTATTAATGCAAGATTAAAGATAATACTTTACTGGAAGAGATAACAGCAGAATTAACCTCTATTTACCTTGACATAATAAAGATTTAATAAAACATGGGAAAATGTCAATGAACAGCATAATTATTCTAACATGAAATTTAAATGTAACCTAATTCTGTATTCTGCATATTTAATGCTTTAAGATTAGTCATCATTGTTCTTTTCTCCCTCTTACAATGCATACTTAAAAATATTTCAAGCACACTCAGACAATTTGCTTATTAAATGTATACTAATTTATTTAAAGTTTCAGATGCATTAAACCTAAAACTCCCTTTATTTTTTTTTGGAAAGATATTCACCAAACCCCTGCAACCAATATATATCTCCATATCTCACCCTTGTCCAAATTTTTTACTATTGAATCAAAGAAGATCCTTGCAGTTTTATTATATCAGACAGGCATCAAAGGGGCAGAACACATAGGATTGAAAAATAACACAGCTGCACTTTGCAATGGAGTGTTCTGTATCTGGCCATGTTTTGTTGTTCATGTAATACTTTTCAATAAACAAAGATGTCAATCAACTTTCTTTGCAACACATCACATTTCAGATTTAAACCACTTCAGACACAGAGCTGCCCCAAGCTCACGCGTTTAACAGATAAAAATTCAGCTTTCTGTCAAGGCAGAATACAGTATTGATTGTAGACTGTATTTAGGCTGGTGTCTGTTGGAGCTATAATACTTTCAAACTCATACAAAGTCCACTATGGAGACATAACACAAAAAGTGTTTCTTGATTTTTTTAAACTTTCTACATTGATTAGTGGCAATTTCTAAATAAATGACAAAAGAAAAAAAAAAGCATCCAGGGTTAGAGTCTATCCAGAAATCAGTGATGGGGGAAGTTACAAAAACATGATAGTAATCATGAAAACTTTGATCACTTGATTTGATTCTAGTGCTTTGCAAATTAGCATAATTATTCAAACATGCCTCATTAAAAATCACGACTGTACAAGTCCTTCAGTTTAATGATCCAAGAACATACAGAATGAGCTAAGCTTTAAATAAATACATCAACTTCATACTAGATGGCCATGTCAGAGACTGGCAGGTTATTTATTTTAAATAAAATACTGAATGCTCTCTTGCTCCTTGCACAGTGTAGGAGACTGATGACTTGCTAAAAGGTGCAGCATGTTAGCTAGTATATTTTACTGTTTATCCTCACATCCACCTGTGCTTCTCCTGGGATCCCATAAGGTTGGATATCATGTCACTCCTAAGCTACTGGGAGATTGCCATAAAATCCCGGTAAATCTCCGACTAATTACATTTGAACTGTAGGTGTCACAGTTGATTTTGACCTTTAAAGTTTGGCAGAAGTTTGACAGTCTTTAAGGCGGCCCCACACTCTGCAATACTTCTGTCAAAATTTAAAGGAATGAATAGGCTGCAAAATTAAATATGCATAAAAAAAGTAAACAAAATACCCTGCTTATTAATATATAATTTCCGAGAAAAATCAAAGAAATACACTTATCCATGGCAACCAAAATCCTTGAGAACGTGCTGACATTCTCCTAAATCTGTAGCTGACAAAACACCAGTTGGCATCACTGGAGGGTTAAGAGAAACTTAACAAATTTGACAGAAGAAAGGGAAAACAAAATCCAAGTTAAGTTGTCACTCTCTGCTTAATTTCTTATATACATATATCTTGAGACATAGCAGGGCAGCTCTTGTGAGTGGCTGTGAGTCAGGTTCCTGTTAGATTGTTACTCTTAACATGGCTGCTTAGTTTGGGACTTTGCTTTTCTAAGTATTGGGTAATCGATTACCAACACTTTATTCATCCACAACAATTATCTCTGCAGTGAAGTATCATTTTACTTCCACTTCCAGCAAAATCAAACAAAACAACCCTCCCCCCAAAAAACTCCCAAACAACAATAACAGCAACAACAACAGTATTTTTCTTGGTTGCCAAGAAAAATACTGCATAAAGTCTCTCCCCTCTGGCTTTCCAGCCACGATTGCAAATGTCCTACTGTCCAGACTGTGAACATCCCAGCTGTCATCCAGGGACCTCTAAAAACTGAAACAAAGCCATGTGTCAGCAATACTAATAGCTGGCAGAGAAACTTTGTGGAATCATGGGACTGTAGAATGGTTTGGGTTGTAAGGGTGCCTTGAAGATCATCAACTTCCAACCCCCTCTCCTGTGGGCAGGGACATCTTCAACTACCTTCAAGGTTGTTCAGATCCACCACATCCGACCTGGCCTTTTTATTTTAAAAATTCAAACAGAAATTTTCAAGTCAGGAAATTAAGAATATTAACACTTGTTACACTTAAAAAGTTGGCCTTATGGATCCATAAACATTGATTTAAATGAAAATACTAAAATACTTTTGAAGGAAAAGGGCATGACTTCTGAGAGGGTTCATTATTTCTTATGTTTCTGCAAATTCTACATGGATTTTTTCATACAATTTTGAATTAAACTTGTCTTAATCCAGATCTGAATCTCAGCAACAGTGTCTACATGTTGTTAGCTATTATTTGCAGAGAGGCAGTTTTTGAAAACTCTTGAACCAAATGTTTTCTTTCAACATCAAGGATTTTGTAGTTTAGGGGGAAAAAAGACACAGTAGGTTACCACAAACTCACAAATCATTTGGGAGACAGAAGTCTACAAATAATCATGCACACTCAAGTATTGTTTTTTGGTCCTTAGGGAAAATTTCATATTTATCAGGTCATTAATAAAAAGGATTGGAGAATAAAGTGTTGAGTTTACTTTGTTTTACAAAGACAGGGTAAAAACACTTAAAAGTTGCAAATAAGAGAAATTAATTTCAAAGGAGAGGTCAAAAATAAGAAAGAACATCTCTAAAATTATTTAACTGTTGAGGGCTAGCTACGCTAATTATTTCACAATTCCAGCTACCCTGTGGGGCTGGTCACAAGAATTTACTGCACAAGACAGGACTGGCATTCTCTGGGGAGGTCCTGGTGCTATGTACACTCTCCTCTTTTTAAAGCAGGCTACCCAAGCTCTCTCCCTCCCATTGGAATGTGCAAAATAATAAGAAATGAAAATGTTGATTACATTTCTTTCCTCCTCCATGCTGTAATTTCCAATCCCTTCTTTTCCTGGCCTCAACAATGATCAAGCACAAAAACACCACATGGTTATGCAGAGGATTAGAGCATTTCCCACCACCCTGCCCCAACCCAATTAACCTCTTTTAATTAATATTTCTGCTGTGTTGCTTAATTTGCACTTCTTATGCTGGCTTTTCATGCCTTCTTTTCCTCACATTTTGAAGACATGCAGGTAAAATTTGTCAGTAACAGTCTTTGAAAACCAGTTCTTTTGTAATAATAATTTTGAGATTATAGCAGTTACTCTGCCATGAATTTAGTGTAAAGACACAGATGACATAATCAATGGAGAAATTCACAATGATGAGCTTAAATTCAGTGGCATGCACCCATACACTCAGTTTATTTAGGCAGATCCTATTGGGAACACTATCACGGGGCTACAAAAGAAAAGAAAAAGCCACTATAAAATTTAAAAGTCCTTCTATCATAGCAATGTGAGAGGTTTTTCAGTTTTAGTCTTTGGGCAAGATTTTCTCATCATATTGCAATAATAATTTTTTTTCTGGTGACCACGGGGACAACATTTTTGTTCATGCAGGAGCCCTAGATCAAATGATAGCTGAGAGACTATTTTAAATTTAGGTAGCCTCAATTTTCAGCCTACAGGTCATTCAAGCTCAAAATTTCATTAATGAAATGCTGTCGATATTTCCTTGCTATTGCCACAGGTTGACATATGGCATTATTCCAGTGTAAGATTTTCACACATTAGCGACTGGAAAATCAAGAATATTCCCCAAGACACCTGAGGTATGATTAATTCTCTAATAGTCTTTCTGTATCAGTTTGAGAGGAAGAGAGGGATCTTCCAGGGACGAAAGAAAGTGGGAACATTAGAAAGAAGACAGCCTTGGCTTCTTGCCTGGAGCACTGACTTGGCCAGCTGCCTCACATGACAACCTTTGCCATCCTGAAGCCCAAATAAGATGCCAGCAGCAAGGCAACAGCTTGTAATGTACCTTGAGCAGAAATAATGGCAACATTATCCCATGAAAGCATCCGTGAGAAAGAGGAGTTAGTGCTGAGGGTAAAATAAAGGTGAACGTCTTCTATCTGCTGGCTTAGGGATGGGAGTCTGTCACCATTTTTGAAGGTTAAGGCAAAGTTAGAAGAAAAAAAACAGTGCTCAAGATTTGATAGAGGAAGCAGATGCTCAGGGATGTCCTTTGCTAAGTTCAGTATTAAGGCCAACTTTCCCATGTATGAAATTAAGAAAGCTGGACAGATTTGGCATCTGAAAAGGTCCAGGTCTGGTTCTCATCAAGTATGCAGGGACATCTTAGCAATGGGGAAACAGTTGTCAGTGAGATTGTCATTGCTGAGACACCCAAAGCCTCCAATTTAGAGTATCTATTTTTGTCCTAAAGTAACTGCCTATTAATAGGATAAAACACATCAACTGCACATGAGCTGGCAGGCTGAAGAACAATTAAACCACTTTCAGGACCAAGCTTTGCAAAAAAACTTCACTTGTTTCCCATTTTCCCACATTGTTTTGTATTTTTGAGGTATCTAAAATCAAAGAGCTAAATGGCTAAAACAACCTAAACACAAAATTTGCAAAATTATTTTCTTGTTGGCTAAGCATGTATCAAGCAGCACCACTGATGAAAAGCAACAGTTGTTTTTTAAGCCCTAAAATTTGTAATGGAATTTGTACTGAGCTGAAATTTGTGATGGGAATGCTGACAAGGCCACTAACCAGCACAGATTTAGCAGTGCTGCTACAAGAAACAAAGTAAAGCAGTACTAGTCTTGCACACAAATAGGCTGTCTAATGTATGAAAGTCCACTGTCTCCTTCTAACACGAACTTCATTATTAGAAAGTTGGTTTGGATTGCTAAGCACAGAAATGATTAAAATGAATGTCAAAGACAGCCCATCCAACACATTAATTTCCAGTTTCAGGGAAACGGGATGTGCACAGCTAGACAGACAGAGACAGACACAGAGAAAGGAGTCCTAGTATTATAAATATACAACATATATTTAACTCATCACATCTCTTATGCTATTTTTCAGTTGTTGTCCATGTGGTATAGGCAATGTTTTTATATCCCTGTTTATTTATATATGAGTTTCTCTTACTGCAAATTACCTTTGCTGCAGAACAAAACATTGCTCATGATGAGAAGTACAGCCTAGTTCCTTTCCGTGGCTTTTCTGTTTTTCCCATTCATTGTGGGCTTAAGATTGCTGAGCCAGTGCAAGAGCAGAAACCAATGCCTTTAAGTGCAGAATACTGACAAAGAGACAGAATGGAAACCCAGCTCTTTTTAAGTGGAAAATCCTGCTCTGGAAAAGAAGGTGTGCTGTGGTTTAACTGCACCTGTCAATTAAGTCTCACACAGCCGCTCACTCACTCCCACCGCAGCAGGGATGGGGAGACAATCAGAAGAATAGAAGTAAGAAAACCCTTGTTTTGACCTGAAAACAGTTTGATGGATAAACTGCTATGCACACAAGCCATGCACAAAAGCAGTACAAAAAAGGGAATATGTCCACTGCTTCCCATGGGCAGCCAGGTGTTCAACCATTCCCAGGAAATCAGGGCTCCACTACACTCAGTGGTGACTTGGGATGACAAACACCATCATTCCCAATGTCCATCCGCTTCCTTCTTCTTCCCTCAGCTTTATATGCTGAGCATGATGCCTTAGGGAGTGGAATGTCTCTTTGGTCAGTGGGGTCAGCTGTCCCAGCTGTGTCCCCTCCCAGCTCTTTGTGACCCTCAGTCTACTCCCTGTTGGACTGGGGTGAGAAGCAGAAAATACCTTGACTCCATGCAAGCACTGGTCAGCAGTAACGAAAACATCCCTGCATCAACAACACTGTTTTCAGTACAAATCCAAAACCCAAAACATTGCCCATACTAGCTGCTGTGAAGAAAATTGACACTATCCCAGCCAAAACCAGCGCAAAATGTCTAGGATCAGCCATTACAGACCGTAAGGTCTGATGAAAATAAAAGTTCTTCTAAGTGCTTTTTGCTAGTAGTGAAGCAAATCGGAAAGAGATGCACATTAGGGGACACAGACCATCTCATGGCATATAATGGATATGCCAAATTTCAGAAGTAGCTTTTGAATGAGAAGAGTTGGAACATTTTTCCCAGAGGCTCAGCTGCATGTCAAGTGCAAGGCCATCCTCTCCCCTCACCAATCTGCCAATGCTTGAAAAGAAGAGGCTTGTGAGGTGTTCTGGCCATGCTGGGTCACAACATGATGGGAAACAGAACAGCGTGAGAAGAGCCTTGCTGAAGCTGCACATATGTGGCATACACCAATGGCAGAAACATGTTCTCTAGAGTTCAAGAAAAAATTATCCTTAGACTCTAAAAGCTGGTGCAGCTTTTCTTGTCTCTTGAATGATGCTATTCTGGGTGCATTTAAGCCAAAAATTATCAGTAAAACTGGTATTTGACTAAAATAAAATCTTGCAGTGCATATACAAATACAATTAATTCCTCAATACGTAATTCCATTGAAGTTTTATGAATTTTACCAATATATTTCTCAAGAAGTATTTTTTCTGTGCAATGACTGAGTGGATGCGAAACATTTTATTCTTTCCAAATGAGCACCCAGGATATATCCTCTTTGAGGTTAGAGGCCTAGCTGTCTCATCAAAACAGCATTTTTTATGGTTTCTGCTTGTACTTTCCAGCAATGTTCTGATATAATAAAAGTATAGCTTTTTGTTTGTCATAGCCGTTATTCATCCAGATTCAATTCAGTACATACACATTGC
Source organism: Camarhynchus parvulus (assembly GCF_901933205.1). Classification (NCBI taxonomy): domain Eukaryota; kingdom Metazoa; phylum Chordata; class Aves; order Passeriformes; family Thraupidae; genus Camarhynchus; species Camarhynchus parvulus. The sequence continues at coordinate 102,647,243 of NC_044573.1, read as the reverse complement.
TGACAATAACAGAGATCAGAGGAAAAGATTTCTCAACTATATTCCTATTTGTCAAAGGAGATGCTCTTTCTTAAAAAAAAATAGATTTATCTCATTTTGATCATCATCAGAAATGACCACCAAGATAGAAGCATAAGCTTCAAAATTCAGGTTTGGTCTGAGCTCACATTCAAAGTTTCGAGATAATTCAGGATGTTAATTTCAGAATTTTGATTTCTATCCTTGCAGAGATGAAGTCTCATCACATTGTGCAGATGTAGGAATATGGCCAAACTCCAGAAACTCCAGACCCCACACGTGTTTTACATTCAGGGTGATTGGGCAGATCCACAATCACAAATTTCTGTAAAATTGTGTGTAACTCCATGGCCAGCGTGATAGTATAAATGAATAATGTTCACAACTGATGCTGCCCAGTAACCAAACTGCATCCAGCTCTTCAGATCAACAGAAAAGTTTCAGGATCTGAGCTATACTGAAAAGAAGAGCATCCAACCAATTTATAAACTTCCTATTGGTCTTTAAAGCAGAAAATACCATGAGTGGGTTGTTAGATGAATTTAGCAGCAGGGAAGCCTGCAGCTCATCAGCTTTCTCTTCCTCAAAAGTACTTATTGCAGTCAAGAGGAATTATTGCTGGGGTTCTCCAAGCATGGTGATGTTTTTGTTATAATAAAAAACTCTGAACAATGCAATTGCACCCCCCACAATTATCCATTTGTTTCTCCACTGCAATGATGAACTCTTTATGATGTACAAGATTTATAGAAGCTTGTTCATTTACTTATGATGACCACAAAGTCTTCATCACAAATTCATATTTTGCATTGAAAGAAAAAGACTTTCGCAGAAATGCTGGTCATGCTGTCATCAACAGGACCCTTCTCTTTAGCTCAGCAGTTTCACAAGAGTTTTCTCAATAAGCTCCAAATAAAGAAAGAGGCCTGAATAAAGTCTGAAGACAAAGCTTTCGGAAGTCCTATCCTGCATGTGAGCACACCTAGGTGCTAATGATCTATGACCCTGTGAGGAAATGCCGGTGTTTCCTTACAATCATCCTAGGTTTTTGATGAGGCTTGGAAGAAAAAACTTCTAGCCTCTGCTGGGCATCTCTCTCTCATTCCTAACCAATATGTGGAGTAGAAGGAGAGATTTCCACCAGTGCCTGCACAGCACCAGCAGTGTTAGTGTACACAGTCAGTTTTTAGCTTGTTAGTAACTATTGTCACAATCAGTCTTCCCTACACATCCAGCAGGAAATATCTGGCCATCAGCACTGCTGAGCAGCACCATAAAGTAATGAATTGACATAATGATCAATAATGGAAGGAAAATGGCTATATCTATATCTATAAGAAAAAGAGAAACAGACGTGTGACGTTTCAAAATTTAAATATTCCTTCATTTTTTTTACTATGAAGTATCTGAGAAAGGTAGACAAGAAAAGCAACTTTTAAGCCAAATCCAAAAATGGTCATTTCAGCAGAAACAATTGACAGTACAAGAAATAATCACACTTCACCTCACTGTTGATTAGATTCTTGAATGTGCTTGATGTGTAAAATAATGCAAGCCTATAATAACAGAAGACAGGTAAAAAGATTTCCATTTTCTGTTTCGCTACTCCCTGGCTGAAAGACCAAAAAGGTATTCCCAACCTCTAGATATTTTTTTATTTACAACCTACAAAACAGATACAATAGAACAGAATCCAACTGTGACATTTAATTAATATTTGTAAAGCAATAGGACATCAGTAGACAATAAGAATTATATATTTGCCAAGTACACATTTTGTTCCCCACAAAATACATCTGTCAATATTTGAAGGGAATGCAAGATGTCTTTTATTCTGCTCTTGGAATGAACCTATTTCCCTTTATAAAATGTGTTCCATTTTATAGCAATCTTCAGAGACTGGTTCCCCCATCCTCTTGCTGATTAATGCCTGAAAAATGCTTCTGTGTTTAAAAAAGTGGCACAAATAGGGTGAGGACTGCCCTGAAAATAATCACTTGACAGGCATGTTACTCACATGATACTGATAAAGCCCAGTGTTGTTTTCCTTGGGGTAAAAGGGGCTCCTTCCCTTACCATACAAATAGCATAAAATATGCAAATGAAGCTTGCATTCAACAAGTCAAATATTCTGGATGTTTAATTTACAAGTTAACAAAATTCAAGCCATTTCAAGAGCTAGAAGCATACCATAAAATAAAAGACATAGGCACATGACAGAAGCTATACTTCTGTTCATTGATAAATTATTTTCTAGAATTCACATTAACAATCACATTACTGAAGTGCTCTCTAGCCCTCCAGTGTTACAGTTCAAGGTAATATGTGACAGATTTGAACATTCTTAAGGAAGAAAATCTCCAGAGTGTGTAGATGGCAGCTTTGCTCACTGGGAGATTACAGTGGCTTTTATATCTGTTACAAACCTGCAGTTACACTGATAACTTCAAAAGTGGAATATTATATATCATGCTAAAATTTTCCACCAGCCCATTATGTCCTTTCTTTGTTTCTTCTATGCTTGCTTTTTTTTTTCTTTTTTTTTTTTTTTTTTTTCTTCATTTAGCTATTGCTGGCTTGCCAGAGATCTTGAACTTGAGAAAGGTTAGACATCACAATGCTAAAGCAGTTTGTGAGCATCAGCAGATTTAGCTTGTAATTTCATTGATCTATGTGGGCTTGCTGTTTGCAAACCAGCTGCTGCACTGTTTCCCCACAGCTACTGATCTGAGTAGCATTGATTTTTTCCCTTACATTAACATAGCATTACTTCTTTAATGGGCATTAAATGACTGGATGTAAATACAAACAGGGCTTCAACAACAAAAGAGGAAAAAAAGCATTGGTTCTTTTTATTGAAAGAACTCTATTAATATTTTTCAGGAAAAAATTAAAAGCATGAGTTATTGATCAAAACAAATGCTATTTTTAGTGTTGTGATTTCCACACACTTCTTTTGCCAAGAAATAATCTTTTTTTCCTCACTGTGTTTACTCACAGTCCAAAATGTTGCATTTATAAAGATAGCCTTTTTGGCTCAGTAAAAATGGTAAAATGGATTTTTTTAATAAGCATCATAGAAAGCAACACAAAATCTCTTCATTTTGCTTATTCTAAAACTAGATGGACCCATTTCAATTTTGAAGGAGATATCATCTGTTAACTCTCATTATTTTTTAAAAAAATTAATGGACTTCAGTTTAGAAAGAGTGGATGTGAAATCTGCAGCGCACCATGAATGGAGTATCTCACATATAATATACTTAATATAAGATCATAGTCTTCCCATGTGCTACTTTAGTCCTTTAGTGGGTGGTTTAAAGAATCTTAAAGATTCACAATTCAATGGAGTGTAGAAAAGACAGTAGGAAAAAAGTAAAGCAAATGATAAAACCCTGACCAAACTCAAACCCCAACCCCCAGAGCCAATTTGCTCAGTCACTTATGAGTTAACCCAATCAGCCAAGGGTTCTTGATCATCTTTAGAAGCAGGTGACAGACAGCAGAGATATCCATACCAGAAGGAGATGCAGGACTGAGTGTTTTTCCTACTGACCCTTCATGAAGAAGAGATGGGATTGAGAGTGCTGGGATGTAACAGGTAAGAACTCCCAAAGAACACCAGTGGTGGGTTACAACTTCTGGGCTGCAGATGAGAGTGGGCAGCAGTGTCAATGCCATAATTAAGAGTGTCTCAAAAACACAGACACTCCAGCAAATCTAACAAGAATGGGATTTACTTCTAAGTATTTATGAAGGAGGATTTTTATCTTTTATAATAAACACAGCTCTTGTTCTGGTCATGCAGCCTGACTGCCCTGAGGAAAAGGTCCAGTGACCTGACAGATGGGAATTCCTCATTCTTGTGTAACTCTGTCCACTCCTATACCTAGAGAGAGCAAATCATTCCACATGGCTGCTGCAAGGATATCTATTGTATCCCTACTCAGAGAGCAGATTAATTATTCTCAGTAGAATATAATGATGTAAAATATGGTGCTGGAACTGAAAATAACCCATAAAATGAGTACTAACATTTATACTTATCCAAGGTAAAATATATGTGTGTCAATCTCACCAATCTCTCCTACCCTTACAGTCTTCTTGACTTGACTAGCTAATGTTAATGCCAGTTTTAGGAGATAAAATTTCCAAATCATTAAAATAATATTAAGTAACACTGACTACAGTGTGAACCCTTAGAGCATCCTACTATTAACCTCTTTACACTTACAGGAGAAAACCTTCAGTGCAAGTTTTCCTCCATCATTTACTCAGTTTTTATTCCACTGAGAGATTTTGCTCCTTATTTCAGTTATATTTTTCCCTTAAGAGTGTTTTATGAAGGATCATATCAGGAATTTTTTGAAATCCAAATAAATTATGTTCACTGGGTCATCCTTATCTTCTAATTTATTAACTTTCCCAAGGCACTTTAGCAGGTTAGAGAAGTTTGCTTTCCCCCTACCAACGTTGTGCAGGTTTGACCCTATTAGGTTATACTTATCTATATGCCGAACTATTCTATCCTTAATTAGACTCTCAATCAGCTTCCCCAGAAGCAAGGTGGAGTTCAATGGTCTTAATTTCCAGGATCACTTTTTGGTCCTGTTTTAACAACAGACACCATATCAGAAATTTTCCAGCCATCACTGATCAATATCATATCTTCCTGCGTCTCTTCTATTCTGATGTATATTCTGCTATCTGCACTAAATTATTTTCCCTTTTTACATAAATCCACCAAATTACTCAGCACATCCCTTGGAAAAGGCTACAAATTTTGCTAGTGCTGCTCTGCCTCTAATATATTTAGCTCTAATATATTCTGTATAACTATTGAACTCTTTTTCCAGGGTGAGTATGTAAATATAGTTTTAGTTTGATATTTTTGTTAGTTTTAATTATTTTACACCTACAAGTACTCAGATGAGCAACTATTCACTTCTTCCTTCAAAATCATAACACCAGTTTTGCAGTTTTGGGGGATTTAGGGTTTTTATTTTTGTGGATAGACATGGACCATAAATCTCAATGGATTATTTTCTAGCTTAGCTTTGAGCATTCTTCTTGGACAAAGAGTGGAAAGAAAGTATCAAATCCTAACACCATCATACATAATAACTGGTCAGACTCACCAGCAATATCCAATACTAGGAGTTATTAAAACTGGATTTCATATGAATCTTTCAAATGACAGAAAGAAAGAGGTTGTGAAAAGGTATAGATTTGTATTCTGGTCTTGTAAGAGATGTTCTCGGTCTATGCTTTAGGTACACAGGTCTTAATGATCAGGAAATATTGTTGAACACGATTTTTAGTGAAAAAGTATTGAAAATTCCCACTGAAATGTGTACATGGCTAAGTAAAGGTCAGTAAGCTATTGAGTAAACCTGAAGTGCTCACATTAGAGGATTAGAAACTAAGAATTTTCAGCATTCAGTGAAGTCAGTGGATTTTCCTCTAGAATTTGAGACTTACTGTCCCTAGCAGTCAGATCTGAGTTTGAATGGATGAGAAAATTGAAAAGGAACTTTTAGTGAAAATTATGAGTTTGGTTATGAGCCAATATAAAGCCAATATAAAGTCACTGAGTATGAAAGCCCAGGTTTCAAACTGTGCCTCGCTTCTACAACAAAACCCAAAGCACATTATCTTCACCTGGGTTTGAATTTCATTACAAAAATATCACATCGCTCTAACTGTAATTATTAAGACACATTACTGCTCCCTTTGTTTTCCTTTCAGATAGAAGTTTCAGTTTCATCTGTGTTCAGAGATTCTATGTGCTGCACTGTTAAGCACAGATTTCTGCTTAAATTATAATTCTATCAGCTTTAACATATGAAAATAGAACACATTTTAATGTGTGTGTTGAACATTAAATCATTTTTGCTTCAGGGAAACTCTGGTAAACAGTAACTGTCAAAAATTATAATGACACAAAATTAAAATAATAGAAAATAGTCTGTAACAACAGCTTTTCTAATCATGTTAACAGAAGTTCAGCTCTGCATCTTCTAACTATTCCTTTACAGAAAGCAGGAGGGTTGAGTGAGAAAAGCTAAGGTACACAATTTTACACCATTGAAGAAGAAGAGCTGCAAATTATCTTTGCTACCATTCTTTGCCTGCTTACTGTGAACTGCACATCAATCAATGTAGGAAAAATGGGACCAAATTAATATATGTAATTTTTTGTTATGACAATTAGATTTTCATTCAGAAATTTTAATATGTAAACATATTTTACACAAAAATACCAGAAAATATAAGAGTATCATTTAAGCCCTGTAAACTGGACCAACTTCTGGAAATCTGCATTAAGTGAGAAAGAAGCTGATCTGAAGAAATTAAACTGCAGCAGAAATATTGACAGGCATATAGATTGAATTACATGAATATGAGATACATACAGACTTGGAACAGTTCTGCTTAGATCAATGTCAAATGAATTTCAAGATTACCTTAGTAATCTTTGGTTTTTATGGCTCATTTTATTTTAGATTTTAATTTGAATTAGTAATATGAAATAAAATCACTATTTATTAACTTTCACTTACAAACAAAAAACATCAAAACAGTAAAAGCTTATCTGAAGTTAAAACCTTCCCTTTTGTGAAGGCCAGGTAACAATATAGTTTACCTCTATCATGACACAAATTATTCAAAAGCAAGAAGTAAAAACTGATTCTTAAATGTTTCCTCCTATTAATGTGGCATATTACCGATGTACAGAGGCTGTATGTGTATGGTGAGGTTGTATTGCCCCCTATAGTCACTCTGTGTCATCTGGGAGGGGAGTAGGAAGAGAAAGAGAAGAGTGGGAGAAATTGCCAAAACTACTACACCCTTGGTTTGGATTCACACTTTGGAAAGGGCATGGTGGGGAGCAGTGGACAAACCTTAACGCTGCCATGCAACTGAAGAATTTGAATGCACTATTCTCCAAGCTCATAGAGATGGAATAAAATGTACTCTCAAATTCAGCTTAGAAGGCCAGTTCAGCCCCTTTGGTCTGGCTGTGGTTGTGGTGCCTGTGTTGGATGCTGGTATCTGCATGCTGGCGGTGCACCAGGGTGCCAGCATACCTGCCCTGTGGACTCAGGTGCAGGGGCTGCTTGGCTTTGGTTCACCAGCAAAGGCAGGAGGTCTCAGAGGTGATAAACTCTTTTCCTCTCACTGGGCACGTCTTTGGTGACTGAGCATAACAGGGCCATTTATCTCCAAGGCACAAAGAACTCTAAAGCTATGCCTGAATTTTGGGGTACACAGAATTCAGAGGGCAGGCGCCCTCTGAAGCTGCTTCAGCACAGGGACCAGAAAGAGAGAAAAGGCCCAGATAAAGGTTCCCCTTCAGCAGTAGGAGCAAATGCAAGGAGCACAGACAGTTTGTTCACGCTGCCCATGGACACTGGGGTTGTTGCTCTTTTAGGCCTGTGAGCCTGGGTGGAACAGAGTATTTCCCACATCTTTGTAGAACAGTATGTTTTTCTTTGCCACCAGCACAAGGACAAAACTGCATTCCTGGTCTTAGATTTTTCCAGTCAAGAACATCTTTCTTAACTTTGCTGTCAACTAAAAATTGTTATCTCTCCATAAAATCAATTAAATCTCAGCTGCTATCCCACTACTGTTCTCTTATGAACATAATTATGCACAGTATTCAGTATATATTTTAATAGGAACCGACACAATATAACAAAAAGCATTAAATTCTTTAGGCTCTCTTAAAAATATCTAATCAACTACTGGTGCTAGTGTGCCAAGGATTTTATAGAAACGGCAAATATTCAATAAGCTCAAGATCAATACCATCCTTCATAGGGTGCAACACACTGTTATCATTTTTTTTCTTATTTCTGGGGACAGTTTTTCTACTAGCACAATTCCCAGGCACACCTTCAGCTAGAAAAAGTGAGCACTGCCTCTAAGAGGTGATAACTCTAATTTTTGAATCTCTTACCTCTTTCCCTCTGTTGGTACAACCCTGTTCATAGGGACACAAGGGACTGATTGTAGAACTTATGGAGCTGAAATCCTCTGCTTTTGTCTTGCCATATTATTTTTAGTTTGGGTCAGTTTTTGAGGTTCACCATGTAGTAGCACAAGGACTTGCACAAGGGATAGAAGAAAAAGAAATAGTAACAGAAGGTTATGGCAACAGCCTAATTTTATGGAAGTGATATCTTGTGCCAATTGGAGGGGGCTTTTTTCTATGTATGCTTCAAGAATATGAGTTGTCCTTAAAATGTACTTATATTTTATTTGGTTCAAGAAAAAAGTATCATGAGTGCTCCCATCCATGTATCTTAACAAATATTCTCTGTCTAGACAGAAACTATAGTTCTGCAAAGTGGAGCTGAACAACTTGCTTAGTTTTTGTGAATATATGCCCAGACATAGTCCCATATTAAATCTTTATTTTACTTTGATGACTAGAGACTCAATAATGACTAAGCGACAGATGAGATGCGATTGCTGCTTACCCAGCAGATCAATACTCTCACTGCCTCCTGATGTGGGGGGGTGTATCCTGATAGTATTCAAATCTTTGATTACCTTACTCTTAACTGCATGCTCTCTGAAGCAGGATCAGTGTTTTGTTCTATTAACCCTTTAGCCAGCATGAATTCTGCCCTCATGATGGTACGAAGTTAAGCAGAAATATCTTCAAAACTATACCCCCCTGGAACTGTACAGCATTCACCAGAGGTGTCTCATTTTCTAGTTGTCTCACCTAGAAAACTGACCTTATTCTTGTATTTTTCAGTCTCTCAATTTACTTTTCTTCTATCTTATCTATACTGAAGTACTTTTTCTTACTAGATATCACTGTCTGGTATTCAGCTAACACAAACTTCTAACAGTGATTATTGCTCATCCATTACCTGTTTTCTTTTTGTCTAAATTGCACCAAACATTTTTCTTCAACTGATCGAGTCCAAAGGACAGACAAACAGTATGCCCTGCTACTCAGGAAAATTGAACACTTTCATGGTGCTAGCAGCATTCTGTGCCTTCATGCTAAAGAACCAGAAATCACCATGTGACACAAGTCTGGCCCCATAAATGTGTAACCAGCTTTCAGTTGCAGTGCACTACCTAACTGGTGCAGAAGACAACGAGACATTTGGGGAAGCAACATTTCTAAATGCCAAACATACAGAGATGAGCCACTAAATCTTATGAATTATCCATGCAGAGCAGACAGAACATTTGTTTTCAAGGTCAAATGAGAAAGATCCCCTGACCTGTATGGTAAACTACATGTTAATACATTTATCCATCTTTGGAATGTAAGGGACAAAGTCAACACAGAGAGAAATGAAGCGGTGGGGTAAGTCTGTCAAGCTACCAAAATCATTATGCCATCTGTTTTACTGGCATTTTTTATGTCTGTGCAGGGCATACTCATTGAAAAATAGACCTCTTATTCAAATTTGAGTTTCTTCCAAACTAGAATGCAGCATCAAATATATTTACATTCTTTGGATAACTCTTAATTGATTTTATTTTATGTACAGCTTTTTTCATATTCATTTAGTCACCTCAGTCACCTCATAACTAATGCAACAAAAAGTAAAACAAATGAATACTAAATTTCTTAAAGGGAAATTGCAGTAGTGTCCCTTAAAAGCTTCTGCACTTTCCCCCAGCCTTCACCAGGCAGGATACTGAAACTGGTATGATCCTGTTAAAACAGCGTGGTTTTTGTGGTTATCAACACTAACATTTAAAGGATAACAATTCAGAAAAGAACCAAGGGGGTCAATTGATTCCTCCTGAATACTTTGGACAAACAACACTCAAGTTTGGTTACTATCCTGATGGGCTGTTGAAACACAACTCTTTGACAGTTCAAGAGAAGGCTATTGTACTACCAGGGAGCAGCCTAGAGAATGAATGCTGACTGGAAATGTCAAGTTTAAACTCTCTAATAGTGCAAAGTATCTCAAAAGTTAATGCATATCCATCCTATAGTCCTTTGCATTAGCAGAATAGGTCAAAAAGGTCTTATTGGGACTCAGAGAATCACAGTTTCTCTTGCTTTACTCTTGCCTTGCCAAGAAGAATGACTAGGCTCCTTTACAGGGCCCTGTCCCTGCCTTGCATTTCATCAGCCTCATCATAGGAAGGTCTGAATTTCTGACTATTCCTACTTGCCATTTTTCTCCCTCCTGCAGTCCTAGTGTGAGAAGCAAATTCACCTTTTCTATTCCTCCCACTACAGTATTTCAAAATCTGAGCTGAACCATGAACTTTTGTTAGAGGATTCTACCCAGCAATACAAAGGCTATGGCACATGGTACATGCAATGTAGAAGTATACATACGTTACAGTTTTTCTTAATCACTGGGATAACATTAGATAAAAATAATTTTGAACATTTCCATCCATGATGACTGTGAAGTGTTAGGATCTTGCAACAAATATTTCAGAGTATTCATCACTGTGTTTTTGATATCTTTAAACAGGCAGTTAGCTCAATTTCTTATATATCCATGTCATTTTTCTTTCATATTAATATTCCCATATGACAAGTACATTACTTAAAACTGCTGAATTGATTTTCAAGAGGAATCTTAGTTTACATAAATTGTCACATTTCACAAAATCAAAAAAAAAAGGAAAAAAGCCAGATTCAATTCCATCTCTTGTTAGGAGCATTGAGAAATATACTAAAGGAGGAAAAAATTATAAGCTAGCAGAACAAATCATATTGTTTTTACAAGCAGCTGTGAAAAGATAGTCACTAAAAAGACTAATGAAGAAAAAAATCCAAAAGCTTAATATATTTTCTCCTCTGGATGGTTCAAGTTTAGAAACTGAGCACACCCTTTAGAGAAATTGAACCTAAGATAATTGCACTCATTTTACCACAGGTACAGCATCTCTAGAACCAGTGAAAGATATCAGTGGTGTATCTGTCCTAGAGATGTTTTCATTCTGAGGACACATCAGAGAAAGAGAAGCATGAAGTACAACATTACTGATCAAAATTTGTCTACACTGGGGTGTCTACTGAGAGTTTTTAGATATATCCAGCACTTTATTGTGGCCTGCAAACAGACTCTACTCATGCAACAGGTTCTGACCCTGTTGATTCTGTGGTATGACGGTGGTAAAATATTTCCTTTTTGTTTACTGTATTGTCCTAGCTGAATCTCCACTGCTATTTACTTCATTGTGAAATCAGATTTTTTTTTTTTTTTGCTTTTAAATATTGGGTTTCACCCTGATCTCTCCTTTCTTCTTCTTGCCCTTCCCTTCCCTTCCCTTCCCTTCCCTTCCCTTCCCTTCCCTTCCCTTCCCTTCCCTTCCCTTCCCTTCCCTTCCCTTCCCTTCCCTTCCCTTCCCTTCCCTTCCCTTCCCTTCCCTTCCCTTCCCTTCCTCCATCTCCTTTAGTTGCCACCCCCCTATGTCTAACTGCAGTAAGGAATATACTTTAATTTCATTAAGAAATGAATATACTAATATTCCAACCCTTCCCTATAACTCTGGGATATCACCACATGACTGTATTATACGATGTGCCCACGCCCTATAAAGCAGTCCAGTTGCCCTTTATTGTGTAGTTCAGCTCTCTTATCTGTTGTGTTTTGTTCGGTCTGATATGATGGTGCAGAATAATAAGAGCATTAAAATTGCATGATTGCAGTATTGCAAAAATACCACTGCTGTTGGTCAAGTACTAATGAAAAATGAATGCAATTCCTCACCAAATTTGGACGGCCATTTTAAAAGCAGTCATCTAAAACCAGGCAGTGTTTAGAAATGCATGACTACAATGTTTACCCATGAAGAAAACAGTGTTTCTTTATAATTCCAAAGAACCATATGTCTCCTTTAGTGGATCATACCAGTTTCTTTCATGGAGGCTTGTAAGGGTCATTAAACACCAATGGGTCTCTGAGTCCTTCTTCAGAGTCAATGACATTGTAGGCTTCAACAGGGATCTCATTTTACTTCTGTACAAGATCTTCAGGGCAAGGGAAGCAAATGAACTATGAAAAACATAATCACTACTTTTACTGTTGCTTTTTTCATCATAAAAATTCCATTTATTTAAATTCCATTAAAAAACACATTTGCCTCCTGAAAGCATAAATATATACTTTTGTCATAATTTTTCATTTTATAAAAGAGTTTTATCATTCTTTTGGGGAAAAAAATCTCCATAATAAATATTACACAAAGTTTTTATACAAAGTTGGGGACAAAGCAAGTGATTAACAAAGTAAATTCTTCTAGAATATTTTCTCAGAGGTGACAGGAAAATATTCCTCAAGCACCTGCGGGAATTAGCAGTCTAACATCCTTTTTCAGAAGTGACTTGAGGACCAAGGTTCAGCTTTTCAAAAATACCTGGGCCTTTAAATCACATTTTAATTTAAGAGAGTTAGGTACTCAAAACCTATGAGGATCTAGAATTCAGGATGAAAAGCCTTACAGAAAGTCAAGGGGATTTGAGTTATCAAAGGCCAGATTTTTTAAAAAGTATCTGAGGAACTTAGAGGCTGAGATAGGTGCCTAGCTGATTTTTTTTTTCAAAGTAGACTGAAGAAGGGTTAAGTCCTTAACACTCCCTGAGATGTGTGTTCTTAGAAAGTGCTAACTATGCCTTTGGATCTAAATACCTTTTAAAAAAAGTTTCCTTGAACTGGTTTTGAAAGTGGTTTTATCATCTGAATGTAATGATTTATCCTATGCTTAATTCCTGACCTCCCAAAAATTGCCATAGACCTGCTTTACACAGCTAATTTTGTGTCATAATCTTGATGGAAATGGACGGAATTAGAAAACAAAATCTTATTCAAACAAAATTTAGTTGGCATTTGGATCCAGAAGTTCATAAATTTTGACAGCTGAAAATAACAGGCAGTTCTGCTCCACTGTGATCATACTTGGAAGAGCTGTTAGACCCTGAGCATGCTCAGCTGCAAGAATTCACCCTGTCTATGCTAAGCAGCCCACAGCAGCAGCATATCTGTATGAAGTCATACTGTTAGCAGTGCCAGAGTCTGACAATATGAATGACTGACTTGCTTTCACCACGTTTGCCACAGCTGGGAAGAAGACAAGGGGTACACTGTACAAAGAATTTCAACACAATGCAAATCTGGTGAGATGCAGTTTCAGATTTTGATTTCTGAGGAAGCAGAATTTTTTCTGGTTGCATTATACCATGGTTATCTGCAGTTCTATTCTTTTGGCCCCTGCCAACTTATTTCTTCTTTCTTAATTTACTCATATAATTATCTTATCTAAATATAAATTTCCCTGTAACAGTTCTCAGTATTCACCCTTTAAAATGAATCCACTCTTTAGTACTGAAAACGTTAGTTCCTTCCTGAGTCATGTTTGATTTTTTTTCCTGTACTGACTGGCTTCTGAACACAGTGCCTGATGGTAAGCTTTGTCAAGAGATGCTGAGATATAAAGAACAACAGGTTACCTCATAATCTCTTCTTGTTAATGCTTGTTCTGGAGAGCACCTGCTGTCTTTAAAAGGGATTTGAGTGACCCAAGATTAAGAAGTCTCTCTACAACAATTACTGTTCTTATCACTGAAGAATACTCATACCAATGTGACATCTTCCTGATGGTTTCAAATTCACAGACTGAGGGAGAGATAAGAGTCAAAGAACCATACAGTGTGCAATTATAAGAAGACATCAAACTAGTCCAGTACAATTCCATTTTGGAGAAGAGTGGTGCTATTAGACTAATTAATTTCTGCCTGGAAAGTAACTATTAGGAAAAAACACCCTCTGATTTCATTTAAAGGAATTTTAAAATGCAGTGGTGCCTAGAGTATTTCTAATCCCCTTTCTGCATCAGCCTTACTGGGCAAATAGCATAAGGGGCATGGGGACACTAAATGGATCACACAACCTAACATCAGCAGAGATTCAGAGAATACATTAAATCTTGGGAGTACCACAGAATATTCCTTGCTACCTCTTTGGTTTAAAACATACTAAAGTACGGACTTCTGTTCTACTGAAGTCAAATTTGTTACATAAAGGATTTCCTGCCATGAGACCTATCATAGTATGTCCCTAATTAATCAAAACATTTTTTTTCAAGCCTGGTTAACCACTGAGCTCCTATCACCATCACTTGCATTGACATTATTTGTTAAATCTGGTTCTTTGAAACATTATCCAAAGTCATCAATATTTTGAAAATTAATGTGGGAAGATGACATTTTCAAGGAGATTGTAACCATTGTACCCACTGAATCCACCCATCTTTGTTTCTTTCCAACATTCTAGGCACAAAAAAAAGGACACAAGCTATAATTCTGCTTGTTCTCCTCTTCTTCCCTCAGTATCCTAGAGACGATGTCTTTAAAAAATACAGAAAAAAAATCAAACCCATACATCAAAAAATACTCTTTCATACTAACTGAGAAAGCAAACTTGCTGGGAACCCTTCTTTATCCAATCTGAGAGCATGTTGAGGTCTCCAGATGATCAGTCTTCAGTTATGTCTACATCATCTAATTTGTTTACATGTTATATGGAATTGATTGAATTTTATTTCCAAGCAAAGAAAAAAACAACTAGTGAAACTCACAGGCTGGTTAGAAACAGAAATTAATTCTTTCAAATCAGATGCAAATGATAGGTTTGCCAGAAGAAACAAGTAAGACAAGGCAACAGTGAGAAAGGGTAATTGAAGATTGGCATCCTGGATGTTCCATGATGGAAAGCCAAGATGGCAGCCTGGTACGGCTGAAGAAAGTTTTGGCCGTCCCAAGTCAAGAAAGCAAAATTATCTGACATTTATTTACTTTTGCTTGGCGCAGTTTAGGATACCATCAATGGAAGAGAACACAGTTCACTGCTTATAAGCTCCCTATTTAAAAATGCATTAGAATATTTTTGCTAATAATATTTTTGCTATATTTGTGCTAATAACAAAACTTGAAGGATAATCTCAATATGACTTCAGAGTACATTTTCACAGCTGTCTTCCCGACTGCAGAACACCTGATATTCATTAATTATATCCACAGTGGTAAGAAAAAAACACAAACAGCAACCAAATTAATTAGTAAACTGAAGCATGCTGCCAAAACCAGGGATAGCTAAACATTAACTTTACTGGGGTCTGTGCATCTACCATGTCAATGAATATTATGTTTCCAGCACTGCAGAAATTGAGTCAGCTACATTGAAATCCCTGGTGGTACATGGTGATCTACTGAAACAGACAGAGACAAGAAGGTAGACTTCTGTTTGTCTGGATTGGACACAGAAATCCAGACTCTTCCAGTGATCAACAGACCAGTTATTATACAACAAACCCCACTGGCTCCTTCACAGCTTGCTCAGCTGTTGTGCCACTATGTAGTTAAGAAGCCTTTAATCTTCAGGCTGACATAGGCGCCATGAATCTACAGACGAAAATTTCATACCCAATTTGGCTGAAAGCTAATTACTGCCTGTTATTCTAGCTACTTTCCTCTGAGTAGAAGAGTGGGGGGGACAAAATCAAATGCTCTCTACTTTTACTGTCTTTTGATTTGTGCTATGAACTGCAACTCTGAAAACATTTGTACAAAAATAAAGTTATTTCTATGTTTCAAGAATATAAAAGATTGTCAGATAGTCATAAAATGCTGCTGGTCAAGATGTATCCCTCAAGATATAGGCTTAATTTAATCCAGATTAAAATTCTGTTCTCCAGGTTCCAGCTGAGGACATGTTTTTACAATCGTTTCCAGTGAAATGTGCATTTTCAGATCTAAGCAACAGTCCCTAAAATGGGGCTTTGTGATACTGGAAATGAGTCTGCTAAAGGCAATTAGGAGCTTTATGCTCTCGTGTGTAGCTCTTGAACTCCAGTGGGACTGTTCAGATTGAGTAAAGTGAGAAACATGAATCAGCCTTTGCAGGATGAGGGACTTAGTGTAACATCCCTAATACCATCACAATATGCTATTTAAAATTCAAAAAACCATAAAGATTATTCTAAGTGAAAACTGTTGTCCATTAAGTATAATAGATCAAACAGAATGAAGAAAAGATGACAAGGGAGCCAGAAAAAACAGCAGTAAAATCAAAGCATTTGGACATGTATACAGCATGGTTTACCAAAGGTGAAAGAAAATACAAATATGCAGGAGATAATGTGTTTCAAAGTTCAATAATCATGGGAAAAGTATGAATTAATAAGGAAATTATATCTTTAAAAAGTAATATTTGTGATGTACAAGATATTTGAGCCAGATTCATACATATCTTTTTTTAAAATGGCAAATCACAGCTTTCAATAACAAAAAGCTTTTTAATAATCAGAGAATGGTATAAGAAATGTTCTTAATGAAAGAGTTGCACTGTCTCCTGACACAATATCCTTTGATGACAAATTGTGCTTCAAAGCGAGAGCCAAGTTAGTTCAGATTCCTATTCTGAATTCCCCCATAGGAATCCATACCTTTCTCTTTCTTCTGACTATAGGTAGACTCCGAGCAGTTGGGAGCCCATGCATAAAGCCTACCCTTTCCAACTTCTTTCCTATGTAATACTTTTCTGTTTAATGTAGCTATTTATTGGACACTGATTTAAGTACTTCCATATACTTATTTCAGTTTTTTATTTCAGGAAAAGGACAACCATTTTGACACATTTTTTCAAGTAAACAGTGGGTTTCAGCATTTCTGATCATGCATTCATATTCACCACCATTTCACTAAAAAAAAGGCAAAAAAAACTATAGCTTTTGCAGGAGATTTCATTTCTTTCCAGATAATCCATTAACAGTTCTTCCACTCTGTACACTTGAAAACTGTTTTGCATTTGTATGCTATTACCTCCCCAGTTTTTGTTCTCATTGTCTGACTAAATCAACAGAACTCAATCCAAACAATTTTCTAAAGGATGTTGAATTATAAAATAAACTCATTTGTACATCATAGGAAATTTATCCTATGAGAGCCTCCTTTACACATCAGCCTCACCCTTTTCAATCTTAAAAAATATCTTTGGAATTGAATTTGCTGCGATATGAGTTGCATATACTAAAATTGTGCTACTTATCTCACCATAGTTTTTAGGTAACTTACAAATTTTAGAAAGGTCAGATTCACAAGAAAGCAAGCAGATAAGAAGACAAGAACATAATCATGCTCCTCTATGAGTCCATTGTGCGGCTATATCATTAAAGTTATCGGCAACTCTCACCTCCTTCTCTCAGGAAGAACATGAGTGACAATATTGAGAAGACACTACATCCTGAGCTTTATTTCTAAGCCAGGGCCACTTTGGAATAGCTCTGATTTTCAGAAGGGAATGCCAGAATGTTGGCACAGACACACCACTGAGCTACCAGAACCCTTGGTCTGACTCAGCACAGCAGCTTCCATGTGTTTTTTAATAACGAAGCTGGTCTCCAGAAATGACCAGAAGAAACTTCCTATTCATTTATCACATTGCATCCTCACATGCATTCAGCTTTATTTTTGTGGCAGTGGCCAGCCATGGCCAACTAGGCCCCTGGCATTCTAAATTATAGCAGGGCTAAGAACCCTGTAAATCAGGCACGAAATTTTAATGCCACCCTTGGCCCCCACGACCATCAATCCTTTATCCCTATTAGTCACAAATTGAATCAAGCCCAAATGTCTGCAGTTTTAAGCAAGATACCATCTCTGATGGCATCATGACCAGTTTCCCTCAGACTTAAACTAGTCCAGTGACAAAACAGCTCTCCTCCCCCACAGCCTATGGAGGTGAGAAAAACCAGAGAGAAATAGGATGCTTTCCACAAAAGAGAATTTATATGCAAAAAACTGATAAAACCAGCAGTCTACAGCAGCATATTTTTAGGATACAGATAATTCTGGCTTAGTTCCACAAAATAAATGGTAGAGCTGCCTCAATTTAATTACCACCCCATGAAGAAATCTGACAGCCCCAATGCAGTGCTTAGTAAGCATTTTAGCTCAGACAGCTTGAAGATGTATTGTAGAACTGAAATTACAATACATACCATGACTTGTTCTGTCATCCTACTTTGGGAATGCAGCATGCATGTCTCTCTAATGAGCTGTCTGATATTCACCCACTTCACCTGTAGCAAACAGGAGTAAAACGTAAGTAACCATAAGTTGGCATATCAGTTGAATGCAAGCTAAGATATTCGTTTGTGGCAGATGGTTTCAGAAGATTCTAACTATCTATACAAGTTTAATACATAATTTACTTATATTTACATTTTGAAAACATTTTTATTTTTCTAAATTATTAATTATTACAATCTGGGGAAAAAAACTCAAACCAAAACCAAACAATCCATAAACTCTGCTCTCTTCTTCTCCTTCCTACATTTCTGCTTACAAAATTCCTCGAAATTTTTTAGGCACATAATTCCTGCTATGTCTAGCACATGATAAAATATGTATAATTAAGAACACACATGTACTTCCTGTTAAGAAAATTAACTCCGCAAAAAAAACCTTTTCTCTGCTACAATAAAACACCAAAGAAGAAAAACAATATATTAAAACCAAAAAGTAACAAAACACTTTTAAAAGCTTACACGAATGTTTTTCTGTCTTATTTTGTAAATAAAAGTATTTATGCTTAAAAGTATATGCTAGTCTACACTTCTATGAGTATAATGAAATTATGTACCTTTATTAAGAACCCATACAAGTGATCCATTATTTTTCCAACAGAAGAAAGACTGAAATTTATTTATTCATATGAAGTCTTACAGAGAAAATTGAGAAGTTTTATTTTCTTTTTAATTATGCCATTACAACAGAATTGGACTGCACCACCCTTCCTCTGGCTAAGCAATTTTTAGGAAGTACGTGGAAAAGCAATGAAGCCCAGGCTAAATTTTAAAACACCCACCTCAAGGAACCATGCATACTTATAAGAAGACCCACCTAAAGCATCCAAAAATCAATGAGTTTTCATTGAATTAATCACTGACTTAACACCACTGTGAGTTAAGTGTCATAGACTGAATAATGCTTAATGCCATCTCAGAAGCCAGGAATTGTGGAAAAGAACTGAGATGATTCTTCTGTTTCCCCTTTGGATTCTAAAAAAGTGATTGCAATAAATACAGGTAGAAAAGAAGTTTCAGATTATATTTGAAATCTTGGAGTCTAGATCACGCTAGTACGGCACTCTACAGTACCTGTAATACAATCAGTGCTCATGAGTTTAGGAAATTATTTAGAAGATAATTTAAAATTTAGGATTGAAATATCTTTATAAGCAGCAAAATACCAACAATTTGTGAAATTATATGTTCATTTATGCTCAGTCTTCCTTTTTCTTCTTACTGCACCTATGTTTATTTAAGTCAGCACTCCTTTCCTTGTGACTGCCTCTGAACTAGGGATCAGATACTCAAAAGTAATTGTGCAGGTCATACACCAGAAGAAATGTTTGGCATTGTATACTTAGCTGTTTCTGAAGTCCAACCCTCTCTAACACAGCTCAAGTTAAGAATCTAAAGCCAAAAGGTCAAGAATTCTAAAATGTTGAAAACCCTGATACATAAAGGTCAGAAGATAAGATGATCCAATCCATTCTAAAGTTCAAATACACTTGAGAAAATCACTTGCTATATGATTTTTTTTTAGTTTTTAAAAAATAAGTGAAAACATCTGCAAGATAAAATAGTTTTGATTTGCCAAATGTTGGCTCCCTTACAAACCCTGTGTGCAATTAATTGGATTTGTATCTTACGCATCATTTGGAGTATGAACTATTGTTCAAACTTTATTTTCTTTCTCTTACACAATATATCGCTCTTTCAAAAACAGAAATGTTCCATCACTTTTTTTCAGACTGACAGGGTTACAGAAAACAGAAGTACCTCAGGACATTGAAAGCACTTCCCAGTCACTATTACTTGAAAGCAAGAGTTTTAACTCTAAAAGAAGCATGATGCCCAAAAAGAAACAATACTCTGAAAAAAAAGATGAAAAATTGTAGATTACTTTCACAGGCTCTTATTCTACAATGGAGAAAATATCCACATTCTAGCCAGGCTTCTTTGAAAAGAATATTTTCCTTTTATACAGAGATAAAAAGCAAAGCTTTCAGGTCAGAGGCTATAGGGGAAAAAGAGCTAATGTCTCCCCTGCTTTGATGTTACAAGTAGTGCCTCGTTACAGAAGTGTATTAGAGGTACCAGTAAACTGAGCCAGCATGTTTAATAACCAGCTTCAGCATGGGTGGCACATGGATCATCCTGTACATAACACAGCAAGCAGTCATGTGCATTACCAACAATACACAAACCTTTACTTTAACATGTTTACATTCCCTTAAAATATGGCACAGTTAAAAGGTAGTTTTTGATTTATAGACACTGGAGGAAGACTTCTTTAAAGTGTATCTGTGACAGCTATAGACAGCAAACCAGGATTAAGAATTTCTCTCTGGTTAACATGTAACACATATAATGGGGTTTGTAGTGGTGTCTAGTATCTGGAAACAGCACATTTCAGTCTCCGAGTACTCAACACAACTGTGATTAATGGTGTTTAGTGTCTCGTTTGCTTTTGGAGCTGAAGGACTGTAGATTGGAGGAACCAGCCCAAAACAACAAGGTCTGGTGCACTTGTCTTTCACAGATTCCTGGGAGCTGAAGGACCAAATGCTCCAGTTTGTATTGATCCTAATGCACTCATGCCTCTAATGAACCAATTTATCTATTAACTCACCTTTTGGAACAGTATATCTCAAAATCCAGAAAATGCTAGAAGGAAATAAATAAATATTACCTTAAAAATCAACCAAAAATATTAATTAAACTTTTGGTGTTATGTAGCTCCAAGCTGTATAAGAGTAGGAAATACCCTTAGGAAAAAAAAAAAGCAAACCTGAATTATTTTTTACTTACTTTTTTTTTGTACCCATGTAAATTGAAACTTGGTAGGAGTACTAATCCTCAAATTAACAAAAATAATGTTTATTCTCTTAAGTATTTGATAACCTCCAACAGACTACTACAGACAATAAAACATAATTTTTGATTGAGTTTGCTATAATTTGGGAAATTATGTTTGTTTGGGTATTATTAGTGAAATACTAATTGCTGAGTGAGACTACTGATTATGCAAATATGAAAATTACAATAATACTATTTATATATCCTGTAGTTTGAGCATTGCTTCACCAAAATCTCTCAAAAATCTCAAGTAATCAGAAAGCTGAAATGCAATGACCCTATATTTGAACCACAGGTAGATAAACCCTGTCAACTTTTCTTGTGTATTCAGAAACCTCTGTAACAGCTCTAGATTCCAGCCAGAAGTAAGCCGCTGCAAGAAGGATAACAGGGATTTGTGAAAGCATTTCAGTAGGGAGTCTCTGCAGGAAAGATGGAAAGGGTTCAAAAGAAATGGAAAACCAGTAAAAATACTGGGAATGGAAAAGGGAAAATAAATGAGTTCAGGGAAAAGCTAAGAAAAAGGGAATTTAAAAAGCTAGATATATGAGGAGTGTGGATAGAGAAAGAAAACTGCAAAAAATAAAAATTTGGGACCCTTAAATAGAGAGGAACAAGGGAAATACCATTTTCACTAAATGTTTCCTGGTATAGCAGCAAAGAAACAAATCTCTCTCCCTATAGGTTCAGGTACCTGCCACAAAAAGTCCAGGAGGAGTTTTTGAGCCTGATTATTTTTAACAGATTTCCAAATCACATTTTTAGCTTTGTTTTATTTATAAATATATTTAAGATTAATGATTCACTGGAAACACTGGAGAACACAATGTCCTAAATAACCACAGACTTGTTTATTTCCTAGACTTGGTTTCCACACAGGTAAAATAGGGATTAACTAATGATTTTGGCTTCAGAATGCTATGAAATTACACTTTCCCTCTGCTGGAAGCTACACCTCCAGAAGCACAGGTGTCTGAAGGGAGCTCATCTTCCTGTCCCTCCCACTGTAAATCCGCTGTGCCTTCCGAGGTCACATAAGCTCTTCACCTCTTCACCACGCAGACATAAACATGTTCTGTATGGAAAAGAGGTGCAGCAGAAAAGGCTGACAAGCCCCACTAAACACCTCAGGAGCAGAGGGTTGTAAATTGGGACCCAAACCCACAGCAGCTGTTGTCATCTCCTGAGGTGCCTCAGAGTTCTTAACAAGGACAACAATAAAAAATGTGGATTTTTTTTTTCAGTAGAAGGTATGACACACAAAGATTACAACTTTTTTCTCTCAAATGATTGGAAGTGCCAATGCTGTGATGGACTATGTCTGTTTTTCTGTTTCAACATCTGTTTTGAATATCTCCAGATTTTGCAGATGTTTATAGGCTACCTCCTTAGCAACACAATTCTGAAACTCTTAAAAACTCTCTGCTCTGATCAGCCAGTTTTTCATCCTGCCTCCACACCAATTTCTGCCTTACTGCTGAAGTATCTGCAATGGCAGGTAGGTTCCCTAATCCCTTGTTCTTTTCATATGCTAGCACAACTCTACTCCATCTAGATCGGAATGCTTTTTAGATTTATTTTCTCCCCTTTCTTTTGGAGAGCTCCCATTCTAGCTCCCGTAGCAGGACCAGAAGGAGCAGGCGAGGGTTTCCAGGTGGGAAGTAAGCAGGGTGATTTTTGTGTGCAAAGCAAGGTAGGGTGCAGGCATAGGGATCCCCTGCAGCTTGGTGCACTTCCTCCCGCACAACACCTCTTTTTTGCCCTTGTTTGTTCTTCAATAATGAGTCACTGGGAACAAAGACCATCCACTGCATATGCTTGGGGAAAAGAAAAAATAAACAAACAAATGAAAAATCTCTACTGCTACCAAGAAATAGTGATGAGATTTTCTTTAGAAAGCTATGTGACTTATAAACAATATATGACTGCCACGTGCTAAAAAGGAACAAGGTCTCCAGTGGGAAACAGATGAAGTGTTATTCTTAAAAGACAAAGTCAGGAGATACAAAAGGGCATACATCATTTCCCTCTGAAATTGTATGATAAAATGACAGCAAAAATCAGCTTAGAAGCAACATGCGAACTAGCCTTCTGTGCCTCTTGCTCTCTTCCTTCCAAGACTAAATGGATCTGTGTCTCTCTTTTGTCACATTGTTGTAACTTTCATTCAGTCTCCCCACTTCACCTTGACCGCATCTGAACAGTGACAATATGTTTCTTGTTCTTCACACTTTTCCCAGTAAGGATCACTGACAGCCTCTTACTTTGTATTTTCTCGGCTTTTCAGGCAGGGATTTTTTTTTTTCCTTCTTTTTCTCCCAGCCATCATCACTGTTATTTGGAGAGAATTTGGTTCAATTTCCATTTTAAACATGAAATGTTTGAATTAGCTCATAATGTCTCCCAGTTCACAGAGGAAAAAGCTGGTCTTTAAAAAAAAAAAGTTTCATTTTTACAAAATAAAAATGAAAAGCTGCAGAATAATCTTAAATCATTTTATACTGCACATAGGACTTCAAAATAATGAGAGCTCTTCAATTTGGAAATGATTGGGGTTCTAGGCATATGAATCAGACAGAGCTGTAAAATTATTAGAACACAGCAACATCTTTCGTAAGCAATTCAATTCAGAGGTGATCAAAGATTCTGGACTTGCAGAGCAATTTACTTGGCATTTGCAGGAAAGCCTCACTCTTTCAAACTGAAGCACTCTTAACACTATGAAGAACTTCAATAATTTTAAATTGGCATGTACCATACATGCCTAGAAATCCAACTCAGGTTTTAAATAAAAACACTATCACTTCAAAAGTATGAAGAGCCCACCCACAACAGGACAGCATTCTAGCCTTCCCAATTTAGCCTAGCTGTTATTTCTCCCATGCTAGGTTTTCTGGCAGGAGGAGCTGCTGAAAACATTAGAGGTGAGTGAGGTTTTTTTCTTTTTATCCTTGCCTTCCGATCATCTACGAATGTTTTCCTAAACTCTAAACTCTGGACAGCCTTAGTTTGCAAGCTGATTTTTGAGGTATGGTGAATGCCAATTTGAAACAGTTTTAAATATTTTAAATTAAAAACAGAAGACAATATTTAAGCCAAATCAAAGATGTAATATCTTCCCAACCAAAACTTTAATTATGATGAGTATAAGTTTGCAAATTATATATATATATATATATATATAATTTAGCTGAGCTTAGGCTTGCAAATAGCTGTTCTTAAGGGAAACACAGAGTACACTGAGTTCTGAAACAATATTGACAGAACAGGAAAATAAAATTAAGTCTAAATTTTAAAGATTATATCTGAACTGTAGAAGAAAGAAAAGTCCCCTGAGCAAGACAGGTCTTGTGTTGACCCAGCAGACCCTTTGCTTCCATGCAAGTTGTCCTGTTATGTTAAACAGACTCCTGTCACCAGATGCCTCTCACTTTTACATCTCATGCAACCACCTTTCCAATCATTCTGGCCAAACAAGAAACCCTTCCTTGTGGGTGATCACATAAGAGCTACAGTCTACAGAAACTCAATATCAAACTTACTGATACAGAGGCAGGATGATGGGAGATACATATGAGGCAGCCAGTGATATTTCAGGTAGGATGAGGTTTTGACATTCAGTTCTAAAAGTATTCTATTCAGCTCCAACCAGATGCTAGAAAGACATCAACACAAGTTTGAATAGACCTTGATAATGCTGGGGAAGATTGGCGCACCAGAAACAAGTAGGTGGAGGGAACTGATCAGATTAGGTGACCCCAAATGTCTCCCTCAGGCTTTAAAACCACACAGAAATTGTTTTGGATTCATGCAGGTGATGCAGTGATGGATGGAAAAGCCCCAGACAGCAAAATCAACTTCTGTCACAAATGAATACGATTTGCTGCAATTATTTTAGATTTTACCACCTGTAAGTAGTTTCTCCAATGTACAGCATATCAAAATACTTTTATTCGGGAAGGAACTTCTGGAATATCTGGTTCAACCCCTAATTCAACAGAGAATCAGCACAGATCAGGTTGCTCAGGATTTTATACAGTCAAGATTTTAATATCCCCAAGGATGTAGTTTTATAAATCACTAATACTTCTTCATGTTTGTCCTCTTCTAAATTACAGTATCTTAGAATTAGGAAATTTTAGATTTTCTACCTGAGACAGTGATAGTCAGGCCTGTTTCTATGGATGAAACATATCTATAAAATATTAATGGGATATAAACAAATGCAGGTGCCCTTGAATGTTTTTAGTTCTACCTGAGTTCATGTGATCTACGATAAGAATTCTGTTCTATCCCACATGGGTTATAGCTTAGCCTCAAGACTTAGTGGATGTGTGACTTTTTGTGAATTTAGTGGAGACTATGATGTCTATAAACCCTTACAAAATCTCACACACAAAAAAAGGTATTAGTAGGTTTCTACCTCAAACTATGCCAGGCTCACTGTCAGAAAGCAAAAGTGCTTACAAATATCCATCTCAGGCTTATAAAATTAATTTAGCCCCTTGTGGTGCAGACTGACAGGAAATAGTACAGGATGCGTTTTCTTAAACATATAAAAGAAAGCTAAACCTCTCCAGAATCTTAAATAATGAAACTTAATGTGTGACAAAGCTTGAGGACTGAACCACAACTGCTGGACACAAAAATTGTATGTTTCAAATGCATCTTAATTATTTTCTACTAGATATGACTTTCCTACATTTGCTATGTGTGAAGTTTGAAAGCAAACTTTTTTTGTAAATATTAGGAGAGGAATTGTAGTCATGGCTTCAAGTGGGAAACGATCTAAGTGTTCACTATTAGATCTAGATCTAGTCAGAAAAAGATGAGACCAATAAGCACATATTTTCCAATACCTAAATTATTCATAATTTCAACTGCAGTTTTAAATGACATTTAAAAATATTTTATTTCATTTCAGGAAAAAAAAACCTTTTTCAGTTTACAATAGCATTTAACTTTGATGCTTACCTATTGAAGTGAACCATATGGGAGAGAAATGTGTTCCTACCTTCCATGCAGCTGTTGTTCAGTGCTGTTCTATAAGACAAGGTTGTTCAAATAAAAGAGAAATGTAGTTAATGCTACTACAACTATTTTGTGTAGTAGCAAGATGACTGCTATAATTTTTGAGCCAAAAATCTCAAAACTTTCATGACATGACAAAAATCTAGAAGTCTTAATCTGTAAATAATATTTCAGCTTCTTCAGTGTTGAAGATTATTGTAGTGCTTTGAGCAGTTTAATCTGGTAATTAAGACTTCCCTTTATGCACACAGAAATTACCTGAAATCAGCTGCCTTCAGCCCTTCCAGAAGCCTCAGGCCAGGAGGAGAAAAAGGTAAATAATGTCAGAAAAAGTATATAAGCTCTACTAACAACTTAATAGATTTCCCTTTAGGATTCATCTCAACCTCTTAATATGTTTTAAAAACCAACCTGTCTAATGTCCTAAAGTATAAAAACATAGTAACTTTTTTTTTTAATATCACTTTTCAATACTAATTTGAGAAGATTTTGAACTAAGAATAATGGTTTTCCAAGTCAAAACCAGCAGCTCTCATTTAGTTTTGCTCTAGGTTTTCCAAAAAATAAAAGCACTCCTTTTTTGTTGTCTCCATGCTTGAGACAAAAAAAAAAAAAAGGAACGAGAATGTCTTAAAAGATTGAAAAAAAGTTAAAATAAGGCTGAAGATTTTCACAATTAATCAATTAAATTAGTTGTCCCTCCCCTATAAATAAAAAGGCCTTCAGACATAAGCAATGAAAATTGTTTTCTATTCTAAGTAGAGAATGTATTCCCTTTACCAGATCCACCCATCATATAACAATAGAACTTTGAAAAAGGAAGGATTGTGGTTTGGTGGGACCTGGAGAGAAGAGTTCAGAATGGAAGATGAGCTGCAAAGGGTTTTCCACATATCCCTTCGGTGCAGAGGCTATTGAATGCTTCCTCTGCTCTCATCTACCAGAGCTACACTGGAAAACTGCTGCCAGTGCGAGTATTCCCCTCTGTATAAAGTCATAAACCAAGGCTTAGTGTGCTGAGACTTTTTGCTTCTCTAAGGACTAAATTCCTCTTGAGTATAGAATAATTAGAATTGTTATCTATTAATGAAAGACTAAGAGAAATTACTTTAGCATTAAAAGAATAAAATTTTGTTGAATCTGTTCTTGGTACATGTTTGCACAACCTAGCCCAAGTTGAAGGATATCAAACTAGAAAAAAAGCGCCTATTTCTTCTTTTTAATAGATGATTTGCTCCAATAAGTTACTAAGTTGGATGAGCTACTAACTGGATACTAAATGGAGAGATGGGCAGTGTGAAGTCACTTCTTACATTTCCAGCGCATGATCTTAAGATACTCTGGGATCTTGGAGGGTGTAATGCTGCCATTTGACTTAATTTTTTCCTCCACCTCATACAAATGTGGAAAGAAACATTCCAGGGATGGGAAAAAAATACAGAAGACCTTGTATCCTGAAATGCCTGACCCTGCTCTCTGGACTAGCGGGTGATGAGAGCTCAGCTCTCCCCAGCACAGCAGTTCATTGATTTGCATGGTGCTGGGGTGCCTGGGCTGCCAGGAGCCCTCTATTGCACCAACAGCGCCTGTGACAACACTGGCATGTTCAAATTGTGGGAACTAATCCAAGGCAAGCAGCACTCCGTTCTCTTTGGTTTTGATGGTCATCATAGGCTCTCAAACAAACCCAAGAATAACCCAGAGTTTGTGACTTT